>NC_056526.1:5678814-5693591 GCF_019175285.1 Sceloporus undulatus | reverse complement strand
TTAGTTTATAGTTTTTGTGGGTTTTTTGGTTCTAGAAGAGTTTATTCTTGACCTTTCGCCAGCATCCCTGGCTGGCATCTTCCGAGAATGCTGATGTAGAAGAGAGTGGGATACACACACACACACACACACACACACACACACACACACACACACACACAGTGTGACCCTGGGTAGGGAGGAGTAATTTCCATGTTAATCTGTGTGTTGTTTTGTTGTTGAATGGCAAGGCCTCAGGGCAGGAGGATATGTAAAGGGATTTGTATCTGTTTAATTAGATATCCATTGCACCAGGGTCAGGGGTATTCCCAGCAAACAATGGATCTCTAATTAAACAGACACAAATCCTCCTTGCATATCCTCCCACCCTGAGGCCTTGCCATTCAGCAACAGAACAATGCACAGATTAACATGGAAATCACTCCTCCCTGCCCAGGGTCACTCAGTGTGTGTGTGTGTGTGTGTGTGTGTGTGTGTGTATGCCCCATGCACTTCCATGCCAGCATTCTCTGAACACGCCAGCCATGCCAGATGCTAACTAAACATCAGGAATAAACTCTTCTAGTACATGGCCACATAGCCTGAAAAACCCACAAAAAACTATGGATGCTGGCCTTCGACTTCACATTGAAATTCATTTATGTTTCATATGGACTTTATACACGTAGCCTGACAGTAATTTGATAAACAATATTTTTAATAATTTTGTGCATGAAACATCACTACTTTACTGGTAACACAACCTTGACTGAATCTACATTTAAAGTATTCTTTTCATTTGTCCATTGTAATGAAGTTAAGGGGGAAAGACCCTTTCAATATTTGCATTGTGTCTTGAAGCAGCCCGTTGCTGTCATTTTCCCCTCCAAAAACTAATGCGCTTTTGAGTTCTGGGGTCAAGTCTTGTCTGCTGTTGTTCCTTTGCAATGAGGACAGGCTGCCAAATAAACAAATTTCTCAAAGAAGAGCATCAAACATGGTGTTGCCCAAAGGTCTTCTGAGTCGTGCTCAAAATGGAGGACGTTTTGGAATTCTTCTTGGACATAAGGTAGAAATGTAGGGCATCTTGTGGAAAAGGAGGACATGTCATCATCCTTTCCCTGAGGCCTCTCCTAGTCAATAGCCTGGCAGCAGCATCTTGCTTGAAAATCTAAAGAGTTGTAAGTTGACAATATTGGGCAGGAGAACCAGTGGTCTGACTCAATATAAGCCTACTTTCTTTGCTCCTGTACATAGGAATGCCCTGTTGGTTTCTTAAAAGACTGCAAGTTTTTCTATGAAGACAAATGTTTTTGTTTCATAACAGTTGCTTCCATGTGGCCTCCTTCCTTCCTTCCCTTCTTCCTTCCTTAGCATCTGCTTCTTAAAGCAGCCCACAACATTCTTAGTTGCCATTCCAGCTGTGCAACATCTTTTCTCGTAGCGCACGCTCACATTAAGCATAATACAAGAAATATTTGTTTCAGTTAATTAGCAAATCCTGCACAAAAGCCATGTTATTCTGCCTCATGCCCATGTGGTACTGCTAGCCTTGAGGAGAGGCAAAGTGTTGCATTGTGCCTTAATTATCATTTTCAAATGACACAGAGAGGAATTTTTTTTCCATGCCTCAAATCTGGTTTGCTCTGATTTGCACCATTGATTCCCTGCTGAGAAGCCATGCTAATCACTTGAGAACATTTCCATGAGCAGAAGCCCATGGAGTATGGGGTATTCAACAGGGTATACCAGTATTTCTAGCATGCTTTGATATTCTGGGAGCAGAAATACAGAGAAAAATGCAGGGTTCCATAGACACAAGGATCATGGACTTGTGTTTTACCTGCACACATGCAAAGACCTAAGGAATCACAAAAGCTCAGGCTGAGATCCTACATTGTGCTTCTATGGAATAAATTCACACTTAGGTCGCATTCATAGGGCTGTTTGTGTCACGAGGAGATCCGAGGAGAATAAATGTGATTCCAAACTGAAGTTCCCACTGCATTTGCTTCGATCGAATTTCTCCGGCGCAATTTAACCCTGTGGACGTTCACACTACCATTAGTACTGATTTAAAATGGAGCCTCCGTATCAAACATGGTTCAATCATTTTCTGTTTTTTAAAAAAACTGTCATGTTCCCATTGGTGGCTCAATAAAAGAACAGCCGAATGCATCTGAAGAAGTAGACTTAAGTCTACGAAAGCTTATGCTGCTACTTTCTTTAGTTAGCCTCAAAGGTGCTACAAGATCTCTCTACATACTTAAAAATATTAGACTTTGTGTATGTTTTTTGGGGGGAGGTTCATTTCTGAAACCTGCATTTCTGTATGAAACAATTCTCAGGGAACTTCTCCTGATCAGTTGATCACCACAAAGATGGGCTTTATAAAGAGCTTCTTGTCTATTTCAATGAATGTTACGGAGGATGATTTCATACCTCCAATAGTCCCAGTTTGGCAGGGACAGTCTTGATGAATCCTCTTGTCATCCAACTTTTCAGCTGCTTTAAAAATGTCCCACTTTCTCTCTCTTCCTTGCACTTTATCTTTTAGTCCTCATCTTATTTCACTTGCTGCAAACTGTGTCCAAAGTGCAAAAGTAGTTTGCAGTTGATTACTTAGTAAGGCGGAGAGGAAAGGAGATGGCAGAGTCGTGTCCTTCTCAGGCAAAAGCAAACTGCTGCAGCCTCAACTGCTTGTCTGTTTTTCCTAATTAATAACTTTTGCATTATGAGCAAACTCTGATGTTGCTTGGCCATACATCACCCAGTTTTCACATGTGAAAAGTTGGAGGGTACAGGATTTCTTGATTGTTTGGACCTGCAGTGCAAAGAAGAGACAAGATCACTTAGTTATTCCAGAAATGCTTCCATGTTGCAAAAACCCAAATCTCATTTATAGGCTGCAGAGGGTAATTGCCTCACACACTTGCTTGCGAAAATGAAGGCAAGAATGAATGGCATAAAACAGATGATGGCTAAGATGCATAATGAGATCCATCCATTGAACAGAGCCAAACATTTCTGTGTTTTGGCTTCATCCTGTGGTCTCCATCATGCTAGCCATTCACTGTGCTCTGTGTCCCTTAACAGCCTGGCTGGAAGTGGAAATGTTTTGTTGTGCACAGCTACAATGTGCCTGCTGTTCTGATAAATGTTTCTCAAGTGCGTCCATGTAAAATAGGCTTCTTGGGCAATCCGGATGGCTACAACCAAGGCCTGGCTGGCAACATGCTATTATAAGCATGGCCTACTCTTTTCACGCTTTGGCCTTTTTAAACAAAGCAGGCCAGGAGAGAAGACAAAAGGAAAGCATTGTCATCTGCTCCCCACTTCCCTGAGGGGTGAGAAGTTCCACAGGTTTTGGTTTCTTTTGGAGGAGAAAGCAAAGAAGATTTTGCCTTTTTGTAATATTTTGCTATAGAAAAAAATTCTATAGTGAATGCAAACAGTGTGTCCTAAAACCAAGGCCCTCCAAAACATCATTAAGTTGTAACTCCCAGCATTCTTCACCATTGAACTTAAACTCCCAGCATCTCTCTTCCAAGAGACAGACAATATGGAGACATAAAGACTTTTAGGGTCATATCTAGTTTTGCTTTGTGGAAAGGTGTCTCTTCTCCCCCCCCCCCACCATCTTGCCCTCCCTCTCACTTTTACAACACCTTGATGAAGGGTCTGATGACTTCAAAATGTGTCACGTCTTTGGGAAGGAATTAAAAAACATAGCCATGTTAATCTGAAACATCAGTATGCAAAGGATCTTGTAGCACCTTTGAGTACTGTAATTGAGTCTGGATCCAAAGAAGTAGACTTAAGTCTACGAAAGCTTATGCTACCAATTTCTTTATCTCAAGACGTTATCAGACAAGGGAAATTGGAAGTATAATCCAATGGCAATCCGAACGCAATCATGGGGTTTAACGTTATTGCGTCATAGACTACCACATGCAATTTCGGGCAATGGGAAGTCAGTCCGAATGCAATTGTGGGGTTTCACGTTATTGTGTGAAAGGTAATCACACGCAATTTCAAGCAATGGCAAGCTATTTTCGGGCAATGGGAAATCTGTTCGAACACAATTTGAATTCATGTAAATTCGCTGAACTAGCCCCACTTTCTTTTCATTCAAAATTAAGAGAAATTCCTCCCATGTGATAAACTCCTCAGTTAGCCTCAAAGGTGCTGAAAGATCCCTTTGTATCTTTGAGAAGGGTCAGTTTATTCACCCATTAATGATATTACCCTACTGTAACTGTAACTCCTAATCTGGCATCCTATTCCCCCAGTGGCCAATCGGTTGGGCATGGAAAGCTCAGAAACTGGATCTGATTTCAACCACACCTTCCATCTCTCATTGCCCAGCAAGTGATATAAAAGAGGCTATGAAATTACCTTCAAAGGTGGACAATGTACAGTTTCTAAAGACCATGTCACATATGCTCAAGCCTTTGAACGTGATGGTATCTATGAAGTAAATCTTTCAACTCCACAAGTGAATATGCTTCAAGGACACATGGATGAGGACAGCCTTGAACTGTGGCACAGATGCCTTGCTCATCATGACACCAAAGCAATTCTTCAACTACAAAACCAGAATTTGGCTACTGGGATCAAAATGAAATCCCAAGGCTGTGAAAACTCTGACAGGTGCAGAGTTCATGTTGAACAAGAGGCAGTAAGGCCTTCATTTAGACCAAGTTTTGAACAGAGAAGTTGTCAAGTTCTTCAGACATTTGTGGACTGATTTCTGTACCCTAAATAGCCAGAAACAGATACTGTATATAGTGATCTACATGGATGATTTTTCAAAGTATTATGTCACCTACCTACTAAAGCAGAAAAATGAATCTCAAGAAAGAAAAATTCCACCAGCCTCTGATATCAGAAATGATGGATGGAATCCATCCATCAGAGCCTCTAACAGTTCTGATTTGGCGCGGAGCAAGGGATGCAAACTGCAGGAAAAGAGTTTCCACCTCAACATTAGGGAGAACTTCCTGACAGTAAGAACTGTTTGACAGTGGAACATAGTCCCTTGGAAGGTGATGGAGTCTCCTTCTTTGGAGGTCTTTAAACAAAAGCTGGATGGCTATCTGTCAAGAGTGCATTGATTGGTATCTTCTTGCATGGCTGAGGGTTGGACTGGATGGCTCTGGGAAACCCTTCCAACTCTATGATTCTATGATTCCTGTAGCAGCCTGCCTCACAAGACGCCCATTTCTCAGTCATACCGCCTTCACAGGAGGGAAGACAGGACAAGGTCTCATCATTGGTTGCACCCAGGCTTTGGGACTCCCTGCCTGGTGGGTCCCTCTTTGCTGTCCTTATATTGAAAGATGAAATGTTTTCTATTCCAACATGTTTCTATATGTTTTTATATGCAACGTTTCTATAATGAAAACATTCCAAAATGTTTTCTATTCCTTTTAGGAAAATCATTGCAAGGGCTTTTAATAGTGTTCAGTCCTAGAGATGTTTGTCCTTTGCCTTTTTACTGGATTTGTTTTAAATTTTCTCTTTAATTCATTTGCAAATGGTTTGAATTCTATAGGTAGCTTTATTATATTTTAACAGTATCCTATGGAATTACGCTTCCCCTTACACTTGTAGTTGTGATTTTTTGACTGTTGTGCAATGGACGAAATCTGTTCACGGCTACGTAAACAGAATTCCAGAAGTGTCAACATTTCATATGGGCATAAAATCCAACTAGAGTTGGGCCATTGGGTTCTTTGGATTTCCTCATGTGTTGATTTACCATTCAACAATTTACAGAGTTGTTTTTTGATAGAGTTATAAGATTGGTAGATGAACACAGCCATCTATCAGGAGTGCTTACACTGTGTCCTCCTTCCATAGAATCATAGAATCATAGAGTTGGAAGAGACTGCAAGGGCCATCCAGTCCAACCCCATTCTGCCATGCAGGAACTCTCAGTCAAAGCATCCTCGACAGATGGCCATCCCACCTCTCTTTAAAAACCTATAAGGAAGGAGATTCCACTACACGCCGAGGGAGTGTGTTCCACTGTCGAACAACCCTTACTGTCAGGAAGTTCCTCCTAATGTTGAGCTGGAATCTCTTTTGCGTAGATTGCATCCATTGTTCCAGGTCCTAGTCTCTAGAGCAGCAGAAAAAAAACTTGTTCCCTCCTCAATATGACATCCTTTCAAATATTTAAAGAGGGCTATCATATCACCTCTTAACCTTCTCTTCTCCAGGCTAAACATCCCCAGCTCCCCAAGTTGTTCCTCGTAGGGCATGGCTTCCAGACCCTTCACCATTTTGGTCGCCCTCCTTTGGACATGCTCCAGTTTCTCCACATCCTTTTTAAATTGTGGTGCCCAGAACTGGTCCAAATCTATGATTCTATAAATGAATGGCTATACTCTAGTTCGGATCAACCAACAGGATCCCAGCCATGTAGCTGAGGATTCTTGGATAGTATGTAACTATTTGCCACTGTCATCTGTGGAGTTTACCACACAGGAGGAATTTCTCTTAATTTCGAATGAAAAGAAAGTGGGGCCAGAACGCATTCACATGAATTCGCTAGTACAGCGAATTTACGTAAATTCGAATTATGTTCCAACTGACTTCCCATTGCCCAAAAATAACTTGCCATTGCCCAGAATTGCATGTGATCATCTCTCACGCAATAACGTGAAACCCCATGATTGCGTTCGGATTGCCATTGGATTATACTTCCAATTTCCCTTGTCTGATAACATCCTGTGTCAAACATGATTCCCTGGGATTGCAGAATCAGCTCCTGTGCATTATTCTCCATTGCTCAAGAGGACAAGAAGCAGACACACTGGCAAATATGCAATTAGTTGCTCACGGTTCTTAATTAGTTTAATTTAGATTTTAAACAAGTTGTTTGCACATGGTTGACACTCAGAAATAGGGTGGTTTGGTGCAACTGCAAGCCTAATGAATTTTTGGTTTGGGCTAGTGGATGGGGGACCCTAAAGAAAAGGCTGTTTTTACTCAAAAACAGTGGACCGGCTGGTAACAAAAAGAGCTGCAGTGGCCAAGAATAAGAATTAGGCCATTTTCATTTAGAATAAGGTCTTAAAGTATGAAATTAAATGTTTCAGTATTACTGGGCCATATAGTCCTGCAATCCAAGTCCTGCACTGGCACCTTCTTGAATGTATGGAAGTTTTTGGATAATGCATATATGTCACATTTATTATGCAATTTGTTGCATTGTTTTATATATATATATATATATATATATATATAAATTGGGATGTAAATTCGGATTACAATTGCAATATTCAATTATAGTTGGCCCCACAGTACCCAGAAAGAGTTACATGACCACTGTGTAACTACGTGAGTGTAAATTTTCCCACTGCACAACCATGAAGTAAGATGTTGGTCAATGTATTCATAAGTGCCACATCACAATAAACCAGCATCTTTTGGCCCCTGAAATAATCTACTCTATGACAACCACAGATGGGTGATAAACTGCCACCGGCCTACTGAGCATTAACCAAATTACAAAGTCAAAGTTATGATGAGAGAAAGAGAACATCTCTGCGCCTGTATCATGGCAAACTATGGATGGTGGACAAAGCATTGGATTGAAACAATAAGCGTGCCGCAGACCAAGCAAAGCGCTAAATTGTCCTGATTTAACTGGAGTTGCTAGTATATCCGACTCAAAAATACATGATTGTAACTGCTCCTCGGTGTGTCTTTCCCTTTTCATTTGAAAGAGGGATGGCAGATAATAAACCACTGCAACATCCCCTGAGCTCAGAGGGTTTAATGAAGAATTAAGGATGGTTGTAACTGCGCAGCTGAAATAATAGGAAGGAAATTGAATTATTTCCCCCCATATTAAATGCATATATTCTTGAGCAATTCTGCCAAAATTACTTTGCTAACCCGCGGTGTGAAATATAGGATGTTTTCACTGGGGTGCATTAAACAAAGGCGCCCGGTTTCGTATGGCAGATTTGAAGGAGGTGGAAGGGGAAGAGAGGAGGGAGTGGGCTCCGGATGAAGAAGTGTACCCAGCTCATGGTTATATCGGCTCTAAATTGTCTCACAGCTGTTTCTGGCTCCATTAGGTGGAAGACTGGGTAATTTATGGAAGTCATTTTTAACAATTTGATTGTTGGTATATATCTGCTGAATTGATTGGATGGGGAGACAGATCTTTATTTTTATAATGGCAATAACATCCTTTGCAGATTACTGCTCAATTTATCCCCGATGTTAACAGTGCCAGCCTTAATTTATCAATTGATATTGGGGGAGGGCCCCCAAATAGGTTCCTATTTCTTAATTAGCTGCCTAATTGTGAGAGTGCAGGTCTTTCACACCGGCAGATCAGCTGGGCTGGACGAACATGGAAGGCAAGCTCCCATAATGGCTCCGAGTCAGTGTGCAAAGCGAGGCTGGGGTTTTCATGGGATGGGAGTTGTGTTCCAAGGAAATCTGGGGCTTATATCAGTATTTCATATTGACAACATCAGCAACAATCACAAATAACCCTCTTGAGAATAAAGCTTTCTGTATGACAATGTTGCCGCATCCTGATCAAAGTTCAGAAAAGTTCCCTTTTTTGACTACAACTCCCAGGATCCCTGAATATTGGTCATATTGGATGCTGTGGGTTCATAACTGAACCATTGAGTTGAAGCGACTATAAGGGCCATTTGGACTAACTGTCGGCATGCAGGAATATTCAATTAGGACACTCCTGAGAAGTGGTGTACCTAGTACCATATATACTCGTCTATAAGTCTAAACATTTATGCCGAAAAATTGACCCCAAAATCCCAGGTCGACTTATTTACGGGTCACTATGGAAATGCAATAGCAGCTCTTTCAGATTTTCCCATGCGGTGTGGAGAGGAGAAGCCAAGCAGAAAGAGTCCTGAGTGATTCATGGATATTGCTGTTTGTCTCCTGCCCATTTGTCTGGCTGACACAAAGCGTGAAATGATGAAGCAAAAAGATTCAGTGAAAGTCTCTCTTGCCATATGTACACATATACACACCAAAGGAGCCTCCAAGTTTTACCCTCGACCTATCCATGGGTCATGGCAAAATCCATAACTTTGGCCTCAAAACCTGACTTCAATTTATACATGAGGTCAACATATAGTTGAGTATATACAGTATATTTGACGCCTGGTGCAGATCATTTTTTAATATCCTCTTCCTCTCTTCCAACTGCCTTTTCTGGTTTTGACAGAACTGCTGGGTGAGCAGGAAAAGGAGGTGACTTATTTTCCCAACCAACCAGTAGACCTGGAAAGCAACCCCTACCCACTACCATCCTTCTGATATTGTTGCACTACAATCCCCTATACAGCATAGAAATTGGATGCCAGCAGATGCTATCTACAAACATCTGGAGGGATGTGTGATAATTCCTACACTTGACTTAAACCTAAATGCTTTTATGGCCATGGTCTGCTTTGGTCAGGCCTCACCTGGAATATTGTGTCCAGGTCTGGGCACCAAAGTTCCAAAAGGATGTTGAGAAGCTGGAGCATGTCCAAAAGAGGGCCACCAAAATGGTGAAGGGCCTGAAAACCATGCCTTATGAGGAACGACTTAGGGAACTGAGTGGGTATGTTTAGCCTGGAGAAGAGATGGTTAAGAGATGATTTAAACAGGGCTATCATATTTGAAGGGATGTCATATTGAGGATGGAGCAAGCTTGTTTTCTGCTGCTCCAGAGAATAGAACGCGGAAAAATGGATGCAAGCTTCAGGAAAAGAGATTCCACTTCTGACAGTAAGGGCTGTTCGACAGTGGAACAAACTCCCTCGAATTGTGATGGAGTCTCCTTCCTTGGAGGTCTTTAAGTAGAGGCTGGAGGTCTTTAAGCAAAGCATCTGTCGGGATGCTTTGATTGTGAGTTCCTGCATGGCAGGGGGTTGGACTGGACTCTATGATTCTATGATTCTACAATAACATTTCATTCCTGGTCCTGTCTAATCTTAGAAGCTAAGCATGCTCAGTCCTGGTTAGTGCTTGGATCTCTTAGGAGCAGTGGCATCACTAAGGAGGTGCAGGGATTGCAGGGTCACTGGGTGACACCTTTGAGGTGTCACCCACCCCACAGCCTTTCCAAGTCTAGTGGAACGGCCAGGCAAGCAGGGACTGGAAGAGACTTGCTTTCCTACCTGAGCAGCAGACCCACCATACCCAGAAAGCAGCCCCTTTCCACTGGTGCACCAAGTTACACCCCCTTTGAGGTGTCACCTAGTGCAGACTGTACTCCCCGCACCTCCTCAGTGATGCTCATGCTCCTGAGAGATCCAAGTACTAACCAGGGATGTAGCGGGGGGGGGCATGTACGTGGGGTCCAGACCCCCCCTTTCGTTAGATACAGTTAATGGTATGCACTGCTGTGCTGCCGCGCCCAAGCCCCATTAGTCTGGACCCCCGCCCCCTTTCCAAAATCCTGGCTACGTCTCTGTACTAACCAGGGCTGACCCTGCTGAGCTTTCAAAATTAGACAGGACCTAGAATGAAATGTTAATGCCCACAAAAGAAGTTAGGGTTAAGTCGAGTGTGGGAATTATCAAACATCCCTCCAGATGTTTATAGAGGGCATCTCCCAGCACCCAGTTTCTGTGCTGCATAGGACTGATGGGGATTGTAGTAGAACAATATCAGGAGGGCTGAATTTTACTCTGCCCTGGTTTAAATCCACAGTTGCTACCAAACTGGCAGGGAGATACCTAATCGATATTCATCTTTCCTTTTAAATGATGATATTACCTGTCCCCGATTGTATAATCTGAGGTGAACACTCCAGGGACTTGTCATTGCGATTTAAAAGAAGCCATCCTTTGGCTTGAAATGGCTTGTAAGCAGCTCTCAAATCTAATTTATTAAAAACACATTTATCTTTGAGAGCATCTGATCCCTGATTAATTTCCAGCACTCGGGTTTCCTGAATGCTGCAGGTTGGAGTGTCATTTCTGATGTTCCAAAGGATGCCTGATTGATAGAAACTATTGTGAGGGTGTTCACTGAATGTATTGTTCTTGTCAAAGAACCAAGGAAGGGGGCGAAAAGCTCTATTGAGGAAAACAGCAGAGTGTTTTGTTATATATATATATATATATATATATATATATATACACATAAACACACACACAAAACACTCTGTCGTTTTATATATATATTGGGCCAAGTCATATTAATGGATTGTGGGTGGGGAAGCTGTGGGTACATTAATAGTGATCTAAGCAAATTGTTCACTGAGGTAACGTGAAAGACATTTTTAAAAATGAACATCTTAACTGCTCCATTCATTCAGCATCATAGGTGCAGGGCTTCTGTACCTCCTTCCCATAACAGATGACTCAGATATTATGGACTGCCAAAAAGACAAAAAAGGGAGGATCTGAGAGCAGATCAAACCTGAACTCTCTCTAGAAGCCAAAATGGTTAAACGGAGGCTATCATACTTTGGAGGAGGGCAAGCATGGTATTTTACTTTGAGTGTTGGACTACGCTCAAAGTACTACACTTAGCCACGGAAACCTGCTGGACAAGTCACACTCTCTCAGCCTCACTGGCAAACCCCCTCTGAAAAAACATGCCACGAAAACCCTATGGTAGGGTTGCCTTAGGGTCACTGTAAGTCAAAAATGACTTGGAGGCATATAACAACAAACAACAACATTGTACTTTGGACATATCATGACATGACATGACTCACTGGGAAAAATATTATACTGTAATGCTCTATAAAGTGGAGGGCACCAAAAAAAAAAGCGGAAAACCATATTAGCAATGGTTTGATTCAATCAAGGAAGAAATGGAACTGAGTTTGCAAGACCAAGCAGGGCAGTTGATGACTTTGGATGTCCTTGATTCAGGATGTATCTACACTATAGAAATAATGCAGTTTGGCACTACTATAAGTGCTGTAGCTCCATCCTATGGAATCCTGGGATCTGTAGTCTTACATGATCTCTAGCCACCTCTGCCAAAAAGTACTGCTGCCTCACATAGCTACTTGCTCTATGTGTTGATTAATGTGTGCAAAAGCAGAGTGGCCAGCTGAGCTTGAACCTTGCCTCCCAATTTCTCTTCTTATTCTGTGAATCAGCCTGTCTTTAAAGTCATGACATCTATTGCAAATCATGACTTGTGTGTGTGTTTTATTTGTGCACTGCAGAAACAATGCAGTTTGATACCACTTTAATTGTCATGGCGCAATGCTATGGAACGCTGGGATTTGTCATTTTCTCAGCTATTTAGTCTTCTCTCAGAGAGCTCTGGTGCCACAACAAGCTACAAATTCCAGGATTTCACAGAACGGAGCCATGGCAGTTAAAGTGGTGTCAAACTGCATTAATTCTGCATTGTGGCAGCAGCCTAAAGTCACCTTCAAGCATCTCTGACCTTCACATAACAGAGCCTGATAAGGACAAATTAAGGATGGCTCCTATCCAAATGCAAAGTTACGTGAGAAGAATTCTACTCTAGCAGAAAAAGGCTCTGTTGTGTGAAATGCTAACACAAAAGAAACATAGGAAGGTCTCGAAAAGAAAACTATAATTAACAAACCATACAAGATACCAAAGATAATATAAAAAAGAAGAAAGCAAAGTAGTTAAAGAACACACACAGAGCAACAACTACTAATATCATGAATTAAAATTACACAGACCAAAAAAAAAAATATCAAGAAAATAACTAACAATGATGTAATCCTATACCAAACGTAACAAACAATGTTTTGCACAATTGATTTTACTGACAAACAGTACTTAGTATACCAGTATGTGACTGAATTGCTAAAGTGCTAAATAAGTGCCCATGATACAAGACTGGAAGTTGGTGTGATAGAGTCAATTCCTTTCATGGACTTCTATTTAACACTTTAGCAATTCAGTCAAGGACTGGTATAGTAAGTACTGTTTGTTGGTAAAGTCGATTTTGCAAAACACTGTTACTTTCTGTATAAGATTATATAATTGTCAGTTACTTTCTCAAAAATTTTTTGGTTTCTGGAATTTAAGTTCATTATATGCTTAGTAGTGTTTCGGTGTGTTCTTTAGTTACTTTTTTGTTCATTTTTTAAATATTATATTAAGTATCTTGTATGGTTTTCCCCTAATTTGTTTGTTACAGTTTTCTGTTACGTGAAAGTCAGAGAAAATATTATTTTAAATTTTTATTTAGAAATATCACATCTTACCAAATGTTCTGTTTAAGTACATTAGACGATGTACCCGTAAATGCATTTAGGCTGTATGTATGATCTTGTAACTCAAAGGTTTAATTTTAATTTTGGTAGTTGTCACAACTATTGCCATTATAGAATCGTAGAATCATAGAGTTCAAGAGACCACAAGAGCCATCCAATTGAATCCCTGCCATGCAGGAAATCTCAGTCAAAGCATCCCCGACAGATGGCCATCTAGCCCCTATGATGGCGAACCTATGCCACGTGTGCCGTTTCGCCGGGCACAGGGACCAGGGGAAGGAAAAACAGGCACGCGCGTCCCCATTCCTCCTCCTCCCCGCCATTTTCGGACCTCCCACTGTCTCTCGGAGACAGCGCGAAGGCAGAAAATGGCACTGGAGGGAAGGAGCCAGAGGTGCGCGTGTCTGGCTCCTTCTCCCAGAGTTCTCCCGGCGGCGTGCCGGGTCCTGGGCTCGCTCGTGGCCCTTCCAGCCTGAGACCTCCCTCCAAAGAGAGAGATCTGGGGCTGGAAGGGCCATGAAAGAGCCCAAGACGGTGGCGTGCCACTCCTGGGCTCGCTCCGAGGGGCCCGTTCGGCCGAAGGAAGGTGCCCAGGCCCTTCCCTTCAGCCTCCTTTCTCTTTGGCCGAACAGGCTCCGAGGGGGCCGTTTGGGTGAAGGACGGGCCAAAGGGAAGGGCCTGGGACGGGTGCCCAAGCCCTTCCCTTCAGCCTCCTTTCTCTTCGGCCGAACAGGCTCCGAGGGGGCCGTTTGGGTGAAGGAAGGGCCAAAGGGAAGGGCCTGGGACGGGTGCCCAAGCCCTTCCCTTCGGCTTCCCTTCCCTTCGGCTGAACAGGCTCTGAGGGGTCCATTCAGCCGAAGGAAGGGCCGAAGGAAGAGGCTGAAGGGAAGGGCCTGAGACGCATGCCCAGTCCCCTTCTCCTCAGCCTCCCTTTCCTCAGAGCAAAAAGGTGCCTTGGAACCCATTCAATCCGAGGAAAGGGAGGCCGAGGAGAAGGGGCCTGGGACACGTGCCCAGTTCCTTTCTCCTTGGCTTCTCTTTCATCGGAGCGAATGGGCCCCTTAGAGCCCGTTCACTCCGAGGAAAGGGAGGCCAAGGAGGAGAGGGTGGGCGACACCTCCTTCTCCTCCCCTCGGGGCTTCGCAGACCTGAGGTGTCTTCAGAGGAACACCTCAGGTCTGACGAAGCCCCGCAAGGAGCAGGGTCCGCAGGCCTCCTCCCTCCCCCCCACGGGCCCTTTCTGGTCCCCAGCGTGCTTGAGAGACACTGGAGGCCAAGGAAGTGGGGGGGGGCAGGTGCGTGAGCTGTCCCACCTTCACCCAATCCCCCCTGACTTCTAGCTGTCTCTCAAAGACAGCTGGAAGCCAGGAAAGGGCGTGGGGGAAAGCCCCGTCCTAGAGGCCCCGCCCCCCAGGGCCTGGAAGCCCCCCCCCAGGAGGGTGGAAGCCCCACCTCTGGCACACAGCCTCACCCCCAGGGTGGAAACTCCTCCCCCGACACGGCGACCCAAAAAGGTTTGCCATCACTGATCTAGCCTCCACTACACTCCGAGGAAGGAGTTTGTTCCACTGTCGGACAGCCC
>NC_056526.1:5665679-5675481 GCF_019175285.1 Sceloporus undulatus | reverse complement strand
GGTTCGTTTAGGTGGATGGGAGGTGATCAAGGGTGTTGTGTGACACCATGAGTTGCCGCAGAGCGAAAGCCAATCCTAGTGACGCCACTGCATTAAGTTACAAGCTGCCCTGCTGGTGGGCTTCTTGAGCTTCCTGCTTGACTTCCATCAGAAACAGGATGCTGAACATACCTTTGGGCTCTTGTTCCAGTAGAATATTCTCCTGTAACCTTGCAATTGGATAGGACATCCTTGATTTCCTTTCTTTATCAAGCTCGTTACGTGAAGGAGAGAAAACTTGAAGGTGACTTAGAACAGTTTTTAGCAGGAGCACAAGCCAGAGATGCTTTTAATAGCAGAGGAAATAGCCGTGCTATTAAGAAATGGGCATCTTAACAGGTAATCAGCCAGTAGCATCCTGATGGGCCGTGGAAGTGTAACATTCTCCCCCAGGTTGAAGATCACAGCAGTTTGCTTTGCTGCAGCGAGAACTCAGCGCTGACACAACAGGCTGTCTGAAGAGTCCAGAGTTCCTAAAATTTTATAGCCAGGATGTGTGGCCAAATGAATATCACAAATTGACATAATTAATGCAATGCCCTTTTTTGCATAACCTTTCCCTTCATTTGCATAGCTTAACTTTTTCAGACGTGTGGATTTCTTTTCTTTCCTTTTAATTTTTTTTTAAGTTAATCAGGTTGAGCTAAACAGGAAACCTCTGGGAAGTAACAATGCAGGGCTTGCTGAAGATGCTTTACTGCCTGAACTGGACAATCAAAATGGTGCTTACCTATACCTGCATACATTCCTCCTTAATGTGGGCATGGTTACTTCAGTGATAGGGAAGATGCAACCTACAGATGTTTTTGAATGACTACACCTTCTATTAGCCATGTTTGCATGGCCAGTGTTGAGGCATGAGAGAGATGCAGTCCCATCTCTGAGCCCACATGTTTCCAGTCCCTACATTATTGGGAAGTTGTGCAACCATCCCTGAAAGGGATGGGAAAACAGTAAGGATGACTTAATGACTACAGTTGGCCCTCCATATCCACAGATGCTTTATCCACAGATTCAGCATCCATGGTTTGAAAATAATTTTTAATAAGTATTTATTCCAAATAGCAACCTTAATTTTGCTGTTTTATATAAGGGAACCATTTTACTATAAGTTGGACCTTCCCAAGTGGTTTGCTGGAAACAACTTGTTTTCTCTCTCAGCCTGTGTCTACTGTGGACATGACCCTGTGATTTGATCGCCGACTTTTCTGTCTGTTTCTTGTGACTTAGTGGACTCTGCTTGATTTATGGCTCCTGACTCCAGGAGTTTGCTGTTGGACACTGTCCATTCCTTTGGCTACTTCACTTTTGGCACTCTGTGTTCTGTTGCATATGAGAGCAGATACACCATTCCAATTTTACCGTGTCCTGTGGATTTTACCAATCCTATACCAACTTGAGTAGGCCTCCATGTTGAACCACCCCATGACCATTTAGCTAAACCTGAGAGGTCCAGTCACCAGATGGCTGACCTACCAGCTACAAACTGGCCATAGAAATATAAACACAATTACATGCCAGTTCATTTCCGGCACAATACAAGTGCTGGTTATGACATTTCAAGCCCCATACAGCTCAGGTTCGGGGGGGATTTAAGGCCCTTGAGTCTCTTCCAATCACAAGATTCTACGATTCTATTCTATTTGGTTATCTGAAGAAGTTGTCTCAACAACAGTGTCCAAGTCAGAGCCAATCTGAGAGATTTTGCCTGCAAGATACCTTGCAAACATACAGTGGACCCTTGTTATACGCTGGGGTTTGGTTCCAAGATCCCCAGTGGATAACAAAATCCGTGGATGCTCAAGTCCCATTAAATATAATGGCATAGCAAAATGGTGTCCCTTATAAAAAATGGAAAATCAAGGTTTGATATTTGAAATTTAATACTTTTGTTTGACATTTTCAAACCGTGGAGACTTGAATCCGTGTTATAAAAAATCCATGTATAATAAGGGCCGACTGTATTACATATTGAGAACCAGCACACCCATTGCATTACCCCAAACAATTAAAAGCTGAGCACCTGTTTAAATAAGGAGGTCTGAGACTATACTCCCAATTGGTTTCAACAATTTGTGTTTCTCCTTTAATCTTAAGAGTAAAATTCAGAGCAGATTCACCATTCTATTGACATGGAATCCAGCCACAGCCACAGGTGGAAGGCACCCTGTGCAGTCACGGCATCATAGGTCTAAAAGGTATTCAACATAAACAGTTTAGAGCACTAAAGAAGGCTCAACTGGGGGACAGGGGAAAGGACACTGTTAAATGTTAATTGAGTTGCTTTGCTGGCATAGCATACCCAGGTTCACTCTTAATGTTATATTAGCTGGTTCAATTGGTTAATTGCATAGAATAGACAGAAATCACTCTATGTACAACAAGCTGACTTGACAAGGAAGGGCTACTTGCCGACAAGTAGCGGAGCAAATGACTTTCAAAGGTGAGTAATTCTGGAATCCCGGCTATTTTTGATTCCATCAAATGTTGGACTGCACCCAGGATTTTGCCCTTCATATTGGCTGATCTCCAATGCTTTCCAGAAATATAGGGTGGGATATATATCTGAGGAGAAATGGACGCAACATGTTCAGAACCCATTCTCAGGTTAGGTAAAATCTCATGAATGAGATCTTGACCAGTACAAGCATGTTTTCTTTTTGTTTTTAACAACGCCACAACTGAGAACTAAGGACTAATCAGAAAGTATATTTCAACCAAAGTCAACAGGTAAAGTGGTGATGCAAACTACCCATCAAGGGGTGAAGAATTAGAAAAGAAGGTATCAGAAATTTAGCGACTGATGGCTTATTTGTTTTTGTTCACAAAGGGCTTGGTTTCGAATGGCGCATTTTGCATGAATCCTTGCACTTTGCAATTTTGTTTCTTTACCTTGGGCAAGTCACACGCTTTCAACCTCAAAGGAAGGCAATGGCAAACCTTCCTGGAACAAATCTTGCCAAGAAAAGTTCATGATAGATTAGCCTTAGGGTTGCCATAAGTAAAAAATGACTTGAAGGTGCACAACAACAATAACAACAGTACAAGCAATTGTTTATTTATTCTATTTATTGATTTAGGCTGACATCCTGTATTGCAGTTATGGATTTATAACCTAGAGTTACAGATCCATGACTGCTCCTTATTCAGTAATACAGTGGGACTTCTGTATCGGCAAGGGTTCCATTCCAGGGGACCCAACAGATGTCAACAAATGTGGATGGTAACATTCTATATTATCCAACAATGGAGATGTGAACATGCATGCACTGAAGCATAGAAGCATAGAATGATAGAATCATAGAGTTGGAAGAGACCACAAGGACCATCCAGTGCAACCCCATTCTGCCATGCAGGAACTCACAATCAAAGCATCCCCAACAGATGGCCATCAAGCCTCTGCTTAAAGACCTCCAAAGAAGGAGATTCCACCACACTCCGAGGAAGGAGTGTGTTCCACTGTCAAATAGCCCTTACTAAGTCCCTCCTAATGTTGAGATGGAATCTCTTTTCTTGTAACTTGCATCCACTGTTCCATGTTCAATGTGACACTTCTTCAAATACTTAAACAAGGCTATCATATCACCTCTTAACTGTCATGCCCATTCACATCGCCACCATGCTAATTAACCATGCTCATTCACATCGCCACCACTGAATAATAGGGGACACAATCATCTTGGAGGGGATTGAATTCACAGATGTGATCCCACACTTCACGAGACCCCAATGTACTATACAATCCTGCCCAGCAGGTGAGGCTGTGATAAGGAATTGTGACAGGGGTCTTGCATCTGATTCTTGTAACATGGTGTAGCATGTGCATTCATGTTCCCACCATTGAATAATATGGGGAGTGATTGCTGTGGGCAGTTGAATTTATGGATAGGGAGCCTATAAGTTGCAAGGGCCTGCTGTACTATATAATCACAATCATGGCAATAGTGCCATTATTATTATTATTATTAAGCTTTATTTATATAATGATGTATATTTATACAGCGCTGTACATACAATCTTTTTAATTAGATGGTTCCCTGCCCTCAGGCTTACAATTTAAAAAGTCAAGACACAAAAGGAGAAGGGAATGGTGCTGGGAAAGGGGGAAAGGCCAGCATTTCTTCTCTCCCTCTGAGGCCTGGATCAAGGCAGATGGACATGATTGTAAATGCCACCCCAAACCCACTTTAAAAGCCAGCAGCTGCACTAAGCAATGGAGATCTGTTCTGTTGGTGATCTGAGTGCAACATGATGACATTTCCAGGCCCCTTTGGCCAAAAGGTGTGGATCTGACAAGGAGCTGTGACAGATGTCATGTTTCTGATTGTTGCAGCTTTGCTCACTGGTGGGAAGGGGCTGGGAATGTCATCTTCCTTGTGCTCTAATTGCCAACTAAACAGACCTCCATGGTTTGATGCAACTGATGACTGCTGGTATAAAGGACTTTGGATGACCTTGATGACCTTGGGCTCATCAGTGTTTTCCACCATTACAGCCCAGCTTTTGAAAATATATATATATTTCTCATTCTCCACAGAAGCATCTCTTTGGTTGCCCTGCCTATGTCAGCCCCAGCATTTGTGATCATTTTTGTATCCTCTCATCCTTCACATCCCATCAAATCTCAGGCTGAAGAAGCATCTTGTTTAGGCAGGATGACGATGGCTATATTTTATTTGTTTACAAAATGATTTCTCATTTCTTTGGCCTATTTGACTGGAAGAATGAGCATTAACTCAATAACTCACTATACTGCCATCAAAAATCTATCTGATTCAGTTAAAGAGTTACAGATGCTCATGCATGACAAAGCTTCAGAGAACAAGGGGAACCAACATTCAACAACCCAAAGACAATTCTTAGTTTGAACTGAAGAATGTGACCAAATCAATTGTTACATAACTCAGCCTTGATAGAAATCCTGTTAATTGAACCAGCTACACTTGATGAGAATAGCCACTGGACTAAGGCCACAGTGACCTATGCCTATAAGGAGCAAGTGCCAAGACAGACAGGTTCATAGACTGGAAGATACCACAAGGGCCATATAGTCCAACCCTCTGTCATGCAGGAAGACACAATCAAAGGAAGCGATCTACAGTCGTAGAGGAAGGAACTACAGGTAAATCAAGCCAGTGGGTCATGTACTGCTAGTCCAGAAAGTTTACAAAAGAGAAAGGGAGGTGCAAGGGCAAGAATTCATAACCAAAGCTGAAAGAGGAAAACAAGGAGACAATAAAGGTAGCCAGTCCAGAGGTCAAGAATCCCAAGAAATAAATGAGCATATAGAGTAGTATCAGGAGCTTATCGCTTGGGCAAATAAGCCAGTTTATCTCTTCTGGCCTCAATTCTGGATCCAGGATGCCCTTGGATGTTATCATAACTAAATTGCCACTGATCTAGCTGCTGCCCAGATGCATCCTAGGTTGAAGCCTCGCTCAGCTGGCCATTTTTTGATGTTAGAAGCTCTTTGACTTTGAAAAAAAAATGCAGGCTACGTGAGACTTCAACCTGGGATGCATCCGGGTGGCGGCATCACGGCTAGATTGGTGGCGATTTAGTTATGGTAACATCCGGGGGCACCCGGGATCCAGAACTGAAGCCAGAAGAGGTAAGCCATTTTACTTGCAGAAGTGATAAGCTCCTATGTCAGAGACACTGAGCAAAGAAGTCTCCCAGCAGCTGCTGGGAGATTTATAAGTCTTTGATTATTCAGGGATTTGGGGTTTTTTTTTAGACACAGGCATGTTAGTCTGGAATATCAGTATGCAAAGGGAGTTTGTAGCACCTTTGAGACTAACTGAATGAAAGATGTTGTAGCATAAGCTTTCATAGACTTAGGCTGCATCCACACTTTAAGTGCTGTAGCTCCATCCTATGGAATCCTGGAATTTGTAGTTTTACAAGGTTTGTAGCCTTCTCTGCCAAAGAGTGCTGGTACCTCACAAAATCCCAAATCCCAGATTTCTGTAGAATGGGGCCATGGCAGTTAAAGTGATGTCAAACAACATTATTTCTAGTGTCGATGCACCCTTGGTCTCTATGTATCTGAGGAAGTAGACCAAAGTGTATGAAAGAATATGCTACAATGTATTTTGCTCAGTTAGTCTCAAAGGTGCTACATGATTCCTTTGCTTCAGTGTTTTCTGTTTAACATATGTTGACTCCTACAGTACTGTTCTTCTCGCTTCACTGGTCTTCAAAAGTGAAGGTAAATTTTTGGCATTGATCAAGTCCTGCTGAGGAGAGAACCCCTGAGTTGCCTCAGCCACTAGTTTCTCAGATTCAGGGAGTTGTCAAGTGGAAACTGCTACCACCATTATTCGGTGTGGCTAGAAACTCCTAGCAATCCAACTCATCTGTATCAGATTGTTCAGGTTCTAGAAGGAGACTTAGGATACACAGTGCTTTCCAAAGGTGAACTCAAAGACAAACTCTCCCATCTCTAAGGGACTTATAAATTTAACTTTGGGGACCGTACTTATATTTCTTCATAAGGAATGTGTAGCCTGTCATAGAACTGAAGGGCCAGAATTCTATTGGTGACAAGTGTGTGAGTGTGTTGGTTGCCTTCAAGCCATTTCCAATTTATGGTGACCTAAGGCAGACCTATCATGGTTTTTTTTTGGGGGGGGGGGCAGGTTTCTTCAGAGGGGATTGCCATTGTCACCCTCTGAGGCTGAAAGCAGCTCCTTTTTGTGCCCTAGAAAGGGCATGATAGCCGTGGCAGCGTGGCTTTACTGTGTTCTTTTGGCATTATGTCATGTGGACACAGTGCAAGAGGAGTGCCGTGATGCTGTGTGCCGTGTAGTGCATGGTGTCACACTGATCTGGAGGTGGAGTCGGGGCATACGTTGTGTAGATGCTACGCCCCGACTCCTCCCTCAACCTGGCTTTTAAGGCCGGTGTGCACAGGGCCTAAAGTAGCTGGATATGTTTAGCTTGGAGAAGAGAGGGTTAAGAGGTGATATGATAGCCCTGTTTAAATATTTGAAGAGGTGCAATACTGAGGATGGAACAAGCTTGTTTTCTGCTGCTTCAGAGAACAGGACCTGGAACAATGGATGCAAGCTACAGGAAAAGAAATTCCACCTCAACATTAGGAGGAACTTCCTGACAGCAAGAGCTGTTTGACAGTGAAATACACTGACTTCTTGTATGGCAGATTCTCCTTCTTTGGAGGTTTTTAATCAGAGGCTGGATAGCCATCTCTTCTTGGGAGGTGCTTTGTATTCCTGCAGGGCAGGGGGCTGGACTGGATGACCCTTGTGGTCCCTTCCAACACTATAATTCTATATGATCTCAGCCAAAGTTTTAATAGCTACAGTACAGCAACATGTGTAGGGGGCGGTGCAGCAATGAAGTCTTAGCAAGCTAGATTTAATTGTAAGATGGGCATGTGTTACTCTTTGGGGGTATTTTTAAATGTTTTGCTCCCCTTCGGAATGTTGAAGAGTTTTGCAAAATAAACAAATGCCTGTTCAAACTATTTCCCCACTAATTAAAAAAATCCCCTGTAATTTCTGAAGTTCCTAACCAGTATGATATTATCCAATTGTCTTGCTTAAAAAAAAACAACAGACATCGCCTCCATCACTTTGCCAACACTTCAGCTGCAAATTTACACTTCCACAGAACTGTGAAGGGAAACAAATCTCATTATTATTCCACCCCTCCTTCCCCTTTCGAAGATATTGCCTTGCCATTGTGCCAGCTTACCTGGTACGCAAATGCAATTTTTAAAATCCCTCCTGCAGCACCCCGCAGAGTGAACATATGCCACGGTCTCTGAATGCAAAGGCAGCAGCTGTGCACCAGATCGAAATAAAGTCCGGGATATGCCAAAATCATCCAACAAACAAGCCATTAAGAAATCTTTTAAAACCCCACTAAACACTAAATTGCAATAAGTTTTAATGACAGCAACAAGCAGCTGCCTAAGGGCTGTCTGACAGAAAGGTGGGGTCCAGGAGAAGATGATGGATATGCTCCTTGATGCAGCTGCATTCCAAGATATCTGTTTTCTGTTTTGTTTTGTTTTATTTTGCATTGTGAATGGCATGCAAAGAAATTAGTGGCCAGGGTGCTGCAAGGCACCCTGGGATAGGATCATATCCTCTAACATTTCACAGATGAAAACTAAGGGCTTGTCCCCATGTGGCCAGGCCATATCAGAGTGTGGTCAAGATGGAATAAGTTATTAACGAGGAAGAACTGACAAGCTAGGAGAGGCTGCAGAAATTTGTTCTTGCCTGAGCCTACAGGGAAGAGAAAGATTCTGCCTCCTCCTCTTCTGTCTCGTCCTGTTGAGGATGAGGCAACCTTGTTTTCTGCTGCTCCAGAAAATAGCACCCAGAGCAATGAAGACAAAGTACAGGAAAAGAGATTCCATTTAAACATTAAGAGGAATGCCCTGACAATAAGAGCTGTTAGACGGTGGAATACACTCCCTCGGAGAGCAGTGGAGTCTCCTTCTTTGGAGATCTTTAAACCACCTGGATGGCCATCTGTCAGGGATGCTTTGACTGTGAGTTCCTGCATGGCAGGGGATTGAACTGGATGGCCCTTCTGGTCTCTTCTGACTCTATGAAGTTTATCACACTGGGGCCAATTTCAACATTAAAGACAGATTAAAGCGCATTTAATTGCACAAATAAAGTGACATCAGAAATGCATTGTCGCTGAAATCCCCAAAATAAAAAGATGCACATTAATGCTTCTTTGTGACCACTTTATGATTCTATCATTCCACTTGAGTTAATTGTATGCAAACTACTATTGCACTTCGAAATTTTGCAGCAATCTAAGTGAGCTGAGGACAAAGTGGGAGGATGGGAGTGTGAGAGAGTAACTGGGGCATTTTTAAAGCAGCTGAAAAAGCAGGGACACAGAGGAGTAACTGGGACTGTCCCTATGAAACTAGGACAGTTGGAAGGTATGTAGGATCGCTTAACAGTAATAGATGTTAAAAGGATCTAGGACCCTCAGTAGGCCACAAGCTAAATAAAAGTGATTCGTAGCCAAGAAAGCCAATGCAACTCTAGGCTCTATCAACGGGAGTATAATGTCTCAGTTAAGGCAAGGCTCACTCTGTTCTGCTTTGGTCAGACATCATCTCTTGATATCACAAGATGAGATTTGTTTCTTAATATTAATTGTTAATACTCAAGGAAACTTTGACTGAGACCAGAAGATTCTCTTTGTCTACAAGGTGTACAAGGTGTTGGTTATCACCTTTAAAGCCCTAAATGGCTTGGGTCCAAGCTATCTTAGGGACCGCCTCCTCCCGTACAATCCTCCCCGCGCTCTCTGGTCCTCTGGGAGGAACTTACTACAGCCTTTAAAATCTAGGCTTGCGGCGACCCCCCAGAGGGCGTTCTCTGCTGTCGCCCCCAAACTCTGGAACGACCTGCCGGATGAGATCCGTCAGATAACATCATTAGACAGCTTTAAAAAAGCGGTCAAGACTGATCTCTTCCGGCAGGCCTTTCCAGATTAACCATCCATGGCCAGGTTCCTGATTCCCTCATTCCTCCCGTGGCCCCATCTTAGTGATGGTTGAGGATCAACAGAGGGATATCAGGGTTTTTAGTTTTTAATTGTTGTTTTTATGCATTGACATTGTGTTTTAATATCTTATACTGTTTAATACTGTCTTAAGGGGGGGAGGGATAAAGTGTTTTTAATTGTCATATTTTATATTTTACTGTTGTTAACCGCCCGGATTGGTTTGCCAGAGGGCAGTATACAAATAAATATTATT
>NC_056526.1:5656346-5665669 GCF_019175285.1 Sceloporus undulatus | reverse complement strand
ATTATTATTATTATTATTATTATTATTATTATTATTATTATTATTATTATGTCTAACAAAGAGGTATCAAGTGTTAGATTTCTATGTCTGTGAGAGACAACTGGATGGGATATTTCTGTCTATGTTATTGCTTTCTGCGTTTTTGCCACACCTTGTTTGGTGTGTGTGTGTGTGTGTGTGTGTGTGTGTGTGTGTGTATATAGTATGTTGGACTCTAAATATAGGAATGAAGTAAAGTGGTTCTGCCCATGGATATAAAAGGAGTTGGAGGCTGTCATTTCTTTGCTGGGCTAATTTGAGTGGCACGCTCTAGCCTAGTCTTGTTGCTTTGCAAACCAACGATAAAAACTTGTTCTTGTTTTAATCCTCTAACTCTTGTTTGGACATTGGGTGTTTACTGAACAAGAGGGAATATTTGCCTTTTTCTAGGACGTAACACTGTAGCACCACATCCAGTTTTGGGCACCACGTTTCAAGGTAGATATTGTCAAGCTGGAACAAGTCCAGAAAAGGGCAACCAAGATGTAAAATGTTTGGGGGGGAAAGCCATATGAGGAAAAGCTTAGGGAGCTATATATGGTTAGCTTGGAAAAGACTGAGAGGTGATCTTTAAATAACTGGTGGGGCATCATGTAAAAGATGGAGCAAGCTTGTTTTCTGCTGAGCCAGAGACTGAGATCTGATCTACATTGCAGAAATAATGCAGTCTCGCAGTGTTTTAAATTCCATGGCTCATTCCTATGGAATCCTGGAATATGTAGTTTGTTGTGAAAATAGAGCTCTCTCACTGAGAAGGGTAAATATCTCACAAAACTACAAAACCCAGATTTCCATAGTATTGAGGCATGGCAGTTAAAGTAGTTTCAAACTGCATTATTTCTCTAGTGCTGATGCAACCGCAGCATGGCTAATGGTTAGGAATTCTAGGAGCTGAAGTCCCAAACCTCTGGAAGAGTAAAGGTTGAGCTCCACTGATCAAGTGCGTCATAAAATTACACAAATCCCAGGATTCCACGGAAACATAAACATGAAAACAAAGACAATGGTTGTGTAGTGTGAAAGAGACTGCCTTTGGTGCCCAGAACTGGACACAGGACTTCCGAAATGTCTGACCAACGTGGAACAGGTTGGTACTTTGCCTTTCCTTTATCTGGAATCAACTTCAACATGAGATGGAAGGATCCATTGCAATGTGCCTTCCCAGCAAACCATGTAATTCATGCAGCATTCAGACAAGGAACGGATTCAATAAGCAAGATTCATAATAGACCATGAATTCAAGAAAATAAACAGAAAATAATCGATAGTAGCAGAAAGGTGAATAACATGACTGTCAGGGTGGTTTCACCCCCTCCTCAATGGGTAAGGAGAAGAGAGACGAGAGAGGATGTAATAAAACCGATATTGACGCTTATTTTTTAAGGGAAAAAGCAATAAATGTATAGCCTTCGGTTATGAGCATCTCTTTGATTGTTCAATCACAACTTTGTCAATTGGCTGATGAGCTGAGTTCTCTTGGAAACCTTTAGAAAAATACTGGGTTTTAAAAAAATATATTTCAAGAGCGAAAAAAGAATCTTGAATTGTAGCAGCCTTTGCTGTTGCTTGATTTGATCTGTAGCTAGTTCCTTCAGTGCCTTCGGACAAGGAAGCAGGGATTTTACATTTTGTTTCAACAGCAAAAATTTGCACTCACATTGTTAACTTCTGGTTGGCAGTTTACCATACTTCCGTTGAGAGTGTGTGACTGATGGTGTATCTGCCCATGTGCCTCCCTGTTGTCCTCAAGGGCTTTCCCAGAATCCCAGTAAATCAAGGGTGCTGACAAATAATTGGGTGCACTCGAGAATGTGCAACTCCATGTGCAACTATTACATTTTCATTACTCCACCTATGCAACAGTAAAGTGAATATGGTCATTATTCAATATGACCACAAGCTAAACATGAGTCAACAGTGTGATGCAACAGCAGTCCAAAAAAACCAATGCAAAAGTCTAAAGATATGCAACTGAGCCCTAAGGTTAACATAGTCCAAGGTATTATATTTCCCATCTCTATGTATGGATGTGAGAGCTGGACAGGGAAGAAACCAGGTAAGAATAAACTCATTTGAGATGTGGTGCAGGAGAAAAATGGTGAGGATACTCTCTCTCTCTGGCTTTTCTTCGCGAACTAAGATTCAGGAAGGACTCATCCCACGCTTTGTACAAGGCGCATTGATGACTACAAAGGCCAATCCAAGATAAACGAGTCCGGTTGCAGAAAGCACAGCAGAAAGTCTCCTTGGGTGATGTTTCCGGATTGTGGTTCTTTCTGCGTTGTCGTTTCTCTTCGAGACTCGTTCAGCGTGAGCTTTCAAAGAAGGCTGCAGCATCGTGGATAGTGTGTCTCCATGCCTCCTGGTGCGAGGCCAGGGCAGACCACTGTTGGTGACCAATTACTGAACCTGAGATGTTGTTTCAGGGAGTCCTTGTATCTCTTTTTTGGAGCGCCCCTCTTACTCTGACCCATGGCGAGTTCACAGTAGAATACTATTTTTGGGAGGCGATGGTCCTTCATCCTAGAAACGTGTCCTGCCCAACGTAGCTGCGTCCTCAATAGCATGGCCTCAATGCTGGTGATCCCTGCTTGCTCAAGGACAGCAACATTTGTCACATAGTCAGTCCAGTGTATATTTAGAATTGTGCGTAAACAGCGCTGATGAAAGCGTTCAAGGAGTCATAGGTGTTGGCGATAGGTGACCCATGTTTCAGACACATAAAGGAGAATAGACAGATACTATGGACATCCAAAAAGACAAGCAAATGGATCCTTGAACAGATTAAGCTTGAACTCTCCTTGGAAGCCAAGGTGCAAAACACACTGCAGAAATACTCCAGTTTGACACCACTTTAACTGCTTTGGTTCAGTGCTACGGAATCCTGGGAACTGTCATTTGTTGTGGCACCAGAGCTCTCTGACAGAGAAGGCTTCTATAGTATTGAGCCACAGCAGTTAAAGTGGTGTCAAATTGGATTAATTCTGTAGTGTGTTTTAGCAGCATGATGACTAAACTGAGGCTGTCATACTTTGGCCACATCATGAGAAGGTAGGATTCATTAGAAAAGACAATGATGCTAGGAAAGATAGTGGATAGTAGAAAGAGAGGAAGATGGCAGGCCAGATGATTAGACTCAACCAGGGAGGTCATGGGCCTGAATTTACAGGATCTAAGCAGAGCAATGGAGCACAGGGGGTCTTGGAGATGTCTCATCCAAGTGGTCGCCATGAGTCAGGGTCGATTCAATGGAAGTTAACAACAATTCTGGGCTGCATCAACAGTGTTCATATCAAGGAAGCAATAGTACCACTCTATTCTGCTTTGCTCAGGCCTCACTTGGAATACTGCATCCAATTCTGGGCACCAAAGTTCAAGAAGGATATCAACAAGATGGAATGTGTCCGGAGAGGGGTGACCAAGACGATCAAAAGTCTGGATACTAAGCCTTATGAGGAATTCTTGCCCCAGAGGAACAGTTTGCACAAGAAGGTAGTGGACTTTCCATCTTTGGAGATCGTTCAACAGAGATTGGAGGGACATCTTTCATGGCTGCTTTAGATCTGTATTCTTGCATGGCAAGGTGTTGGATTATATGGCCCTTGGGGGTCTCTTCTAGCTCTTAAGATTTTGTGGTTCTAAGTAATGTTTCATTGGGGAAACTTGATGCATAAGAAAGCATATGCCTATTTATGACATGAACAGGATTCCTGCTATAATCTGCCATCAAGTTGACTTGTGGCACTGCTATGAATGAGTCAGAGTGGTGTTGTGGTTTGAGTGTTGGACTGGAACTCCGGAGACCAGGGTTTGAATCCTGGCTTGGACACGTAAACCCACTGGGTAACCTTGACCAAGTCACACTCTCTCAGACTCAGATGCTGACAATAGCAAACCCCCTCTGAAGGAACTTGCTAAGAAAACTCCATTATAGGTTCGCCTTAGAGTCACCATAAGTCAGAAATTATTTGAAAGCACACAACAACATGAATGAGAGTCCTCCAAGTCACCCTATCACCAGCAAGATGAAAATTTGTATAGCTATACCTCTGAGCAGGTACAGTGTGACATCTTTTTTCTTTTCTTTATTCAAAGATTTTTAGCCTGCCCCATAGCTGCTGATCTCAAGGTGGCTTACCATAAAATCAATTCAAAAGAATTTGAAAATAGCAATAGTTTAAAAAGATTACAAATATATTTAATCACACAGGCCTGTGATGAAAAAATCTTTTTCAATACTATAGGTTTTAAATGTATTTTGGGGGTGTCAATTCAAAAAACACAATAAAAAATTCATACCACACACAGTTCTTTCACAGATTTGATATATTTGTTTTAATCAATTCAGTTGTTACTCAGCTCTGATGAAGTGTGGGCGCTGATGTTCCAGTGTGGTTTCTTTTAGTGTTTTTGGATGGATTTTTGTCTTTCATACCAGTGAATTAAAGTGTTTTGAAAGAAGATTTTAACCCCTTTCTTACTCTTTGCAGGATAATTCATTGCCAGATCATTTCATTCAGTTATTAAAACACCAAATTCCTATAAAACCAGCACACATTTAAAAGATGTTTTATGTCCCTCAATTTTGCAAGCTTATGTCATTTTATCAGTTAAAAAGGGGCAATTTAAAACCATTTAAAACAATTTACAATAATGCCAACCATAGCCCCTGTGCAAATGAGATAAAATCTCTTAGGCTTCCAAAGCCTTTAATAAAAAGCCATGGTTTGATATGTCACTAGAATGACATCAGTGTTGGGGCCAGTCGGGCCTCCAAGGGAAGGGTATTCCATAACTGGGGTACCACAGCAGAGAAGGCCCTCTCTTATGTCCTACAGGTCTGTATTGCCCCCACTGCTGGAATACAGTGGGTCCATCTGCAATTGACCTGAATCCACAGGCAAGCATATATAAGGAGATGCACTTCCACAATAGTCCAGTCACAAACCATTTAAGAGACCATGCATGGCATAGTGGTTTGAGAGTTGGACTACATCTCCGGAGACCAGGGTTTGAATCCGTGCTCTGCCATACAACCTCACTGGGTGACCTTTGGCAAGTCACACACTCTCAGCCTCAGGGGAAGGCAAAGGCAAACCTCCTCTGAACAAATCTTGCCAAGAAAACCCTATGGTAAATTCGGCATAGGATCACCATCAAAAGTCAAGAATGACTTGAAGGCACACAACAAGAAAACCATTGTTATCACCAACAGCTTGAATTCATAGCAGAAGCATACTGATAGTCCATGACATTTCTTTAAAACTGGTGTTATATGATTTTTGTAAGTGTTCCAGCCGGCAGCCTACCTGCTGCATTTTGCAATTTCCAAGTCATCTTCAAAGGGAGGCCCACATCGAATGCGTTGCAGTAGTCTAATCAGAACAGCACAGTATTCAGGGAAACAGAGTGGTTCCCAGTAAGGCAAAGGGGTCAGGGAAGGCTGCATCCAATCACCCTACTTGTCTGATGTATATGCTGAAAACGTCATAAGAAAAGCAGAATTAGAAACAAAAAAGGAGGAGTTAAAATAGGAGGAAGCAACATTAACAACAGTGTGACTGGTCTCCAGAGTCAGTCCAATGCTCAAACCGCTACACCATCCGGCTCATCAGAAGTAGCAATAGGAATAGTAATAGCCATAGCAATAATAATAAAGGGAGACTCAACCTTTAATAGCTTCCTACTAGTAACAACCACAGGGAATTAAAATATATTGGGTGTGTGTGTGGGAAATCAAAGGGGTGGAGGCTTCAGAGTGCATCTTCCTCAAGGCTTTTTTTGGGGACCTTGAGCATCCTTCCCTCATTTCTGCATCCCTTCCCTTCATTTTTATCCCTCCTTTCTCCCAGAAAGGCACCCAACGTGGCTCACAAATAAAAACATTCTTAAAAGACTTTAGAATGATTTTAAAAGACAATAAAAACAATTGGAACATCAAATAAAAACAATATAAAATTACACACATTATACATTATGTGTATAAGGTGTGTGTGTGTGTGTATATATATATATATATATATATATATAAAATCTATATATCTATATATGCATATCTATCTATCTATATGAAATATAAATGAGCTTAATGTTTGACCAGGGTCCAAGAAAGACAATAAAAACAATTAGAGCATCAAATAAAAACTATATAAAATTACATACAGTACATTAAAAATTATGTGTATAACACACACACACACACACACGTGTATATGAGAAATATAAATGAATGTCATGTTTGACCAGGGTCCAAGATATGTCATTAAGTACACATATCACATATTATGCACATACATTATGGACAGGGCCCTTGAGGACCTTGAGCATCCTCTTCCTTCCCTCATCCCTGCATCCCTTCCACCTCAGAGCTTGAGGAACTACACGTTCCAGAATGCACCGCGGGAGTGGGCGGGTCCTATTTTGCCTTTCCGCGGCCCCCATTGGCCAGTCCTTGGTCGGCGCGGCTGTGGATTGGCCAGGAGGAGCCGAGCGGTGGGCGTGGCCGAGCCGTGGACCCTGAAGGCCGAGCCCTCAAAATGGCGTCCTCTGAGGCGAGTGGGAGATACAGGAGCAGCATGAGCAAAAGCAAGGACCCTTCGGGACTCCTCATCTCCGTCATCAGGTAAAGGGCGCCTCTCCCTCTGGGAGCCCTCTGGGGAGGCTGGCCGTCGTGACAGTGCCCCTCCAACGGCGTTACCTGGCTCCTCAGAGCAGTGCTTCACAACCTCTGGGCCTCTTCCGGATGCTTTGGACTTCAGCTCCCAGAAGCCCCGGTCAGAGGGCTCAATGCCCAGGAATTCTGGGAGCTGAAGTCTCGAAAAATCTAGAGGCCCAAAGGTTGGGAACCAGGGCTGTTTGGAAGGCAGTGCCATCGTCACAAGGAGTCAGCATGAGGAACACAGCCGTGCCAGACTCATCTGAGTTGTCCCTTTCTGTTTGATTTGTGGTCGGCTGCCCCTCTCCAAGGGCCCCGTCCTCCACTGCACTCTTGCCCAGAGCCTGCAGACAGGAAGACTGTGGGGCTGGGGGTGTTTAGCCCAAAGAAGAGACGGTTTGGGCCTCATACGATACGACGGCCCTGTTTAAGTATTTGAAGGGGTGCCATATTGAGGAGGGAGCAAAGTTGTCTTCATACAATCACAGCATCCTAGAGTTGGAAGGAAGAGACGACAAGGGCCATCCTGTTCTGCCATGCAGGAACTCTCAATCAAGGCATCCCCATTGACAGATGGCCATCCAGCCGCTGCTTAAAGACCTCCAAAGAAGGAGACCCCACCATTCTTCAAGGCAGCCTCTTCTACGGTTGGGAAGTTCTATCTAATGTTGAGGTAGAATCTCTTTTCCTGGAGCTTGCATCCATGGTTCCTATTCTCTGGAGCAGCAGAAAACAAGCTTGCTCCCTCCTCAATATGACACCCCTTCAAATATTTAAACAGGGCTATCAAATCCCCTCTTTACCTCCTGTTCTCCAGGCTAAATATATCCAGCTCCCTCAGTTTCTCCTCATAAGTCATAGTTTCCAGACCCTTCACCATTTTGATTGCCCTCCTCCAGATACGCTCCATCTCGTCTTCTTTCTCTTTGGCAGCCCTTTCCCATTCATGAGTATAGTTGGGGACTCCTTCTATCTGTATCTATTTACTGCCCCCCCCCCCCCAGCCTAGGGACTCAAGTTGGTTTACAAACAGGTAAAACAATTAAAATATATACCGACAAACATTCACATCACCAGAACACAAAAATCTCAAAATGTAATTAAATTGTCAGTAGAATTAAAGGCATTAACCAAACATAAACAAGAGATACATAGTATAGCTACGTTATTAAAAAAACTCATTGCTTATCTGCAGTCAGTTCCCAAATGTCTGTCCAAACAAAAACCTCTTTGTCTGCTGAAGGATGGACGCCATGAAGGGTACAAGTTCAGCCTCTTTAGGAAGGGAGTGCCAAAGCCTGGGAGCAGTCACTGAGTCGGCCTTCCCTGTGGGTCACAGAGTGGTCACAGTGGGTCACAGAGAAGGGGCTCCACTGAAGATCTCAAATTGAAATGGGCTTATATGACAGAATATTCTCCTTCTGATGATGATAATAATTTCTTACCTGTTTCTTCCTATAGATTAAGGCTGGGAACAACAACAGATCAAAATACGACTACACAGTGGACATATAACACCTGCGAAAACCAACCCATAACACCAGTTAAAAAAAACACACAAACACCAGTTAAAAGAGCATAAACATCCAATACATATTGAAAACAATCGATTCATACTTGAAAACTCATAATTTAATACAGTATATTTTCTGAATGGGCCTGTGGAAAGAGAATAGTCTTTACTTCTGTTTTGAGCTCAGGCAGTGCATATAGCGGACAGATATCCTCTGGCAGGTCATTCCGCAGTCTGGGGAAGGCTGAAGAAAATGTCCTCTGGGCAATGGTTGTCAGCCTGGTTTTGGCTGACTGAGGTACATGTCCCCGAGAGGACCTGAGCGTATGGGGTAGATTAACATCTGGTAGGGCTTTATAGGTCATAACCAGCACTTTGCATCTTTACGAACATCTGTCTGTGTTGTTGAATCTTGTCCTGTAGTGCAGGGTTAGGGATCATGTGGCCCTTCATATGTTCTCTCAGCATACTCCACCATTGTCTAGGACTGCTGATGACTGCAGCAACCTTAAATTTTTGCCCTACTGTAGGGTATAGTACAAGGTTGGGGTTGCAAAGGGAGGGTCCATTGTCCCTATCCAGTGTATCCTGAGAGTCTCATTTTTACAAGTTATGTCTAGAAGAGGTAGTAATGCAGTCTTCCCTGTGTTTTCCTCATGTACTATCCTCTTTACCTTCAACTGCGTCCAGTCTCTCATGTTATCATTGCAATTTTCTGCATCACTGCCACCGTCACCACTCTACCACACTGTTAACTCTGAGTCCATCAGGAGTTTGGCAGAGTTTTCCAGGAGATAAAACTCTTTATTATGATGGGAAGGCTGCTTTTGTGAGCTGACATTTTCAGCCTCAACCAGCCCCAACAAGTGCATTTACAATTCTTCTCATCCTTTTCTAAAGAAAAGAGCCTGGAACCTATAATATACAATTAATTCCTACCCGTCAAAATAAGAAACTTACAATATCCACAAGGACACCCCCAGTTATGTGGTGGAATAATTATGTTGTGTATTACTTTGCATAGATTTTAATTTTACACTGTTTGTGGAATCTGTCTTGGTGGAAAAACAGGGTGTGTGTGTGTGTGTGTGTGTGTGTGTGTATATATATATATAT
>NC_056526.1:5607301-5656321 GCF_019175285.1 Sceloporus undulatus | reverse complement strand
CACAACAGGGTGTGGTGTGTGTGTGTGTGTGTGTGTGTGTGTTATATATATATATATATCCAATGTTGTTGTAGACCTTCCTTATTGTCCTTCTGCTTGCAAGTGAAAACTTTTCTGTTCCCAAAGTGTCAGGCTTCCCTGTGCAGGTTCCTTCTGCCACAGTTTTATTTTTTGAAGTTGATTATATTTTAGATATAGTTTTGGTTTTAAATGTGTTCGATGTAAAGAGCAGGTGCTGGTCTTATGATGGGAAAAACGAGTCTGAGACACTGTTACTGAAGTCTCTAAGATCGATTGGCCTGGGAAAGGAAAGCAGGTGGTTGAGGGATGTGGCATGTGGAAAGGTATACTAGTATTGGAAACTTACTGTTTGAACCCAGTTCTGGCAAGAAATGGCTTTCTGCCCTGAGCTGCTGCAATAAACTCTTTTGGTTTCATCCATGAAGGCCAGTTATTGAGTTAGCTAGAGACAGGTTCACCACCCAGGCTTATAGAAATTGACTGCCATGGCCTTTCATTGGTGTTTTCTCCTTTGTTTTATCTTCTGTCTTTTAAGCGGCGTTAATTCTGTAGTTTATTTTCTAGATTTACAGTGGTTTTAATTCCATTGATTGTTTAATTGTATTTTAAAATAATGTTCTGTTTTAACTGGTTTTTAAAGTACTGTTTGTTTCAAATTTTGTAAGCCACTTTTAGAAAAAAATAGTGGAAAAGGTAGAATATACCGTAAGTGAATTAATGAGGATGATGGCAGCTGGATGCCACAAGGCACACCTCAGCCATCCCCAGAAGATCACTAACTTGCTGGGAGGGCTCTTGTGCCTTCATCATCCCTCCTGTATCTCTAGCATCCCTCTTTCCCAGACTGTCTCTGTAACTGCTCTGGCAGAGCTTCATCCTCCATTGGGTTTAAAACCGGATCTCAGCCAGTGACTGGAAAGGATCTTGTAGGCTGAGAGGTGATGATAAGGGCAATTTCCTGTCTTTCTTGCTGTGCTGTAGAGCAGTGAGCAATTTCTTGAAGCCAGAGTACGAGTGCGTGAGCTGTAGTGACCCTGCAGTCAGGTCTTTTTCTCCATTTTGAAGTGAAACCAAAATTTGTCTAATAAAAGCTTTCTGGTTTCCTTCTCCTCTTAATGTGTGTTGCCTAGGAAAAGCTGTGTTGTCTGACGTTGCTTGCACAGATGGTCCTGCTAAGTCAAAACGAATGGCTCTAGGTTTGCAGAGGTACAGTAATAGGAGAATTTGAAGGAGCTTGTGCAAAGGGCCACAACACCCTCCTCAACTTCATTGAAGGGAGCCTTCTTTAAGTGTCAGCTGTGGAAAGTCGTAGAATCATAGAATCCTGGAGTGGAAGAAACCACAATTGCCATCCAGTCCAACCCTCTGGCATGCAGGAAATCACAACATCAAGTTGAGGGTAAAATTAGGTGGCTATAAGGAAGGATGGAAAGGGGGAAATACCACTTTTCTGGACCTCTCCCAACCAATTCCCAGGTGCTGGAAGAGAGATTTTAACATCGGATTGAGAAGGAAGCAAGTGGATTTAAATGGAGAGTTGTTTCCATAGGAAGCAAGGTCTTGCAAAATGGACTGGAGAGATGGTTTTAAATGGAGAGGGTTTTTTTTTATAGGGAGCAGGTCTTGCAAAAGGGACCAGAGAGAGAAACAAGTGGATTTAAATGGAGAGGTTTTGCATGGGAAGCCAGGGCTTGCAATACGGAGCAAGAGAGAGGAGTAAGTGCTTTAAATGGGGGAGTTTTTTCAATAGGAAGCAAAAGCTTGGAAAATGGACTGGGGGGGAGGAACTGGTATTCAATGCAGTTGGGGCGCCAGGCTTGCTTGCTTGAGGACCCTTCTAAGCACCACTGATGTACTGACCCTTATATAAGTCTACCCAAGATTTTAGGGGCAATTTGGAGCATAAATTTCTCGACTTGTAGTCAAGTATATATGGCCAGTATTCTCAGAATGACTTTGATACTCACTTATGTAGTAAACATGGTTTGGTCCTCATGGTTTGTCTTCAAATGTGTCCCTCCACATTTGTGCCTTTGACTTTTGCAGATTTGATTATTCATGGATTTGATTAATATGTTCTCTCTAGGAATTCCTAAGGTCCCAGCATAACTCTACTGTCAACATTCACCAGAAGTTGTGCTGGAGGACTAGAGACTCCTAGAGAAAACAATTTCAAGGCATTTGTAGATCCTCCAGCAGCAGATGTGACCACAGACTTGTGTTGGAGGACCTAGAGATTCCTAGACAGGTGTCCTCTCAGGTTAAAAGATAGTGCTTTTTTATTTGCAGTTTTCCACTTTCACAGAGGTCTTGCACCCCTAACTCTAGCAAATGGGAGGGCCCACTTTATTAAACTTTAGAACAGTGGTTCCCAACCTTTGACCCTCCAGGTGTTTGGACCAACTCCCAAATATCCCAGCCACCTTGGCCAACAGTCAGGGTTTCTGGGAGCTGAAATCCAAAACACCTAGAGGACTGGGAACCACTGCTTTAGAACATGGGTTGGAATCATTCAGCTATTGCAAGTCCCAGCAGCCCTATCCAGCATAACTAATGTGAGGAATACTAGGATTTGCAGTCCAGAACACCTGGAGAGCTTCATGATCCCCAGACATGTATTGGAGGTAAGCTTTCAAGACAAAGAGATATTGTAAGCAGGCTAGAGGCTCAGCCATTCATTTTAGGGGTATAATGAGCTTAAATTGAAGAAGAGCCCTCCCTCCGGTCCCATCTGCCTTGGTGCAGGCCTCAGAGGGAGAGAAGAACTGCTGGACCTGATTCCCTCCCTCCTCACCATTCCTTCTCCTTTTGTGTCGTGCCTTTTAGTTGTAAGCCTGAGGGCAGGGAACTATCTTTATCCCCTCTGTTGTAAACTGCCCGGATTCCCAGTGATTGGGCAGTATATAAATAAATCCTATTTTTTATTATTATTATTATTTATATTATTATTATTATTAAATGTTCTGTTTATGATGGATGGGGGTCTTCCTGATTTTGCTGTGCTTGGCTTTCCTTTTGAAATCTATGAAGAAAGTTGATACTAGTTGATTTACTCTGTCCTGCTCCTAGTCTTGTGAGTAGCTGGCTGGAACCTTTCCACATTGTGGTTTTCTGAAGTTACACACACCCACATATTGTTGTTGGAAGTTTTCTAATTTGCTGCACCTGCCCATTCTTTGGTGGATTGTGACATTCCATCTGCCCTGGGTGCCTGTTGTGCTAACACTGCTTTATAAAATCTTGGTGGATGGTAATGTCACTGTGATCACACACTTTGCTGGAATAATGCATGTGTCAGCTTGTATTTATATAGAACTTCTTAACTGTGACTGCAGATGGATTGGTGTAACATTTTACATGCTCTTCAGAAGCTGAGCACTGCCTGATTTGAGGATCAGTGATGCTGGGATCTTAATTTGATGGTTTTAGTGAATATAGTCTCATACTATTGCAAAGCTGAGGCACAAGGAAAATGAAAAATGAAATAAAAAAACTGGATGCAAACTAAATCAAGTAAAACTGGTCAACATTTCAAGAATAAAAGCATGATTACACTTCCACCCCACCATTGTCATTATCGTTTATCCTGCCATACAAAAGATTGAAGTTAAATAGAATTAAACCATTAACAACATTAAAAAAACAGTTTATAACATGCAATTTAAAATGATAAACAGGTGTAAAATGCTGAATTAAAATAATATAGGGCCCCTTTAAAAGCTCTTTCTTTAAATATTCTCTTCTCACAAGCCTTCGGGATAAGGGTGTTTGCCTGTTGGTACCTGTTGGTTCACTATATCAGTAGCTAATAAGCACTGATCTGGTTCATTAACAGTGCCAGACTCTGATAATGAACTGAAACAGCTTTCTTAGAAATGGATAGAAAGGAGAAATTGATCTACTTAAAGTTTACTTCCCACATCTCTTCTGAGGAGGCTGGGAACTCCAGGAGGACTGGAAGGGTCTTAGCTCCCTAGTTTGAGGCTGCCATCATAATGCTTCCTCAGATATGAACTTATCGTCAATATGAACCTGTGGTAATTTTACTGATAGGGAATTCTTGTTTAGTTTTAAAGGAAGTATTACAGGAAGCAGATATGTACAATTGTGATTCATATTGCTGTTGTTCCATACAATCATATGGAAGTATATATGTTTATCACAATGGATTTAAATCCTTGTTAAGACTGAGGGATAAGATGGAGGAAAAACTGGTTTGAGCTAGCTGGTACTAATCTTTGGTGGGATACAGATGCCCAAAAAGGGCGGTCTCCTGCTGTCCTGGTTTGCTCCGTGAGGGAGCCTCAGCGGACAAACCGTGCGGCTCTGTTGTGGAACAAAAACCTGCAAAAAGTGGGTGGTTCTTGTGGCACCTTTGTGGCGCCGCAATGCGCCAATGGCGCACTTGCGGTGTACAAAGGCACCGGGTGTGCAACGCTACGCGTCCATCACGTCAAGATGGTGGCACCCATGTGTACAGGGCACTGCCATTTTGACGTACGGAATACGTACTGGGTTAGGGGGCGTCTGAATGTGTGCGCTCTCTAACCCTGTTCGCTGTCGGCAAACTACAAAATGAAAGTATGTATCCCACCTTAGTGATAGATGCAGGCAGATCACTAGTACAGAGAATGAGTGAGGCATGGCTCAGTCCACATACTGTATATATTGGACTATAAGTTGACCTCACACCATAAGTCGAGGCAGTTTTTGGGCCAAAATTATGTATTTCATATGACTCGTGGATAGGTCGAGGCTAAAAACTTAGGAGCATGCAACAAATGATGTAAAGGACAAAGTTTATTGCCTTCATGTATAATGTTTTATTCAGATCCTCTAAGTCCAATTCTCTTTGAGGGGAAGCACCAAAGAGATGCCACCACTGCCATTTCCCCACCCAAGCATTCAAAAAGGCCAGGAAGCAGCATATGGTGGAAAGAGTTTAGGGGATTGGTGCTTCTTTTGGGTGCTCCCAGGATGAAGTAAGCTCATACCTTTTGCCATTCTACTCAGAAAGGAGAGAGTTCAAATACACTACTTACATCACTTGTAAATAAATCAACCCAGCTTTTTGGTGTCATTTTTTTGACAAAAAAATCTAGACTTATACATGAGTATATACAGTAGTAGACAAGGATTCTAAGGAATTCACACACCACTGAGGTATGGCAGTGCAAGCTCCTATTCTCAGTTTCCTGATAGTAGGAGATGTTCACGCAGGAAGTAACCTATCTAGGAAAGTGGTGGACTTACCTTCATTAGAGGTTTTTCAATAAAGGTTAGATGGTCACCTGTTTAAGCTGCTTCAGCTATGGTTTTCCTGCACTGGGAGGGAGGCTGGATGATGCTAATAGACCTTTACTTCTGTGATGGCATGCACAACCTAGATGGATTCACAATTGCTTGATCAGAAGTGATAAATTATTTAATCTAAGGTGGTGCTTGATTCCTTCGTTAAAATACTGGCAATCTTTTTTCCTAATATGCACTATCCATTGGGTAAAACTAGTTGCCATTTTGATAGCATTAATATAGTCCAGCCCCTTGCCAGGGCAGAGATGATATCTGCATCGCCTGATGATGCTATCTGAAACGTTCTGAAGGACTCATATGTTTGTCTGCTAGTTTAGTTGTCAGTAAAGCTATTAATCCAACTCTGCTTCTTAATTCTGATCAGTAAGAGTCACTGTGGTGTGGTTGTTTCAGTGTTGCATAGACTCGGAGAGACCAGGGTTAAATCTCTACTGCTGAGCTTAGAAACCCACTGTGCGACCTTGGGCAAGTCAGCATACTCTCCAGGCCTTAAAGCAGGCCTCCACAACTTGGCAGTAGGTAGGGGCCAAAATTAAAATAGGCTAGCTTCTTCAGGCTGCAGATGGCTTTAATTAAATTTAATTAATTATAATATTAGGAGAAACAATAATATTAATTAATATCTATTAATAGTAATTATTAATTAATATTCATTAATAATAATATATTGAAATAATTAATAATTAATTGCTTTCTCCTCCTGTTCTGCCCACCCTCTCCTCAGGAGAAAGCTGAGCAGCCGGGGAGTCTTTCCTGTCATTCTCCTCCTCGCCTGGCTTTCTCCTCGGGCTCCTTCACTGCTCGGTTTTTCTCCCAAGAGAAGCCATGTGGTGTGAGGAGGAGGATGGGCAAATGCTTGCCCTGCAAGGCTCCCCCACCACTGAGGAGAAGCTGGGCAAGGAGGAGCCTTGCAAGGTGTTTGCCTGTCTTTCCTCCACCTGTCCTTATCCTTAGAAGAAGATTGAGCTGCAGAGGAGCCTTCCAGTGCAGGTATTACCCATCCTCCTCCACTGCCACCACCTGGCCTTCTCCTCAGGACAAGCAGGGCGGTGGAGAAGCCTTTCAGGGAAAGCATTTGCTGTCCTCCTCCTCCTCCGGCACCTGGCCTTCTCCTTGGGAGAAAACCAAGCAGTGGAGAGCCTTGCAGGGTGAGTGTTTTGCCTGTCCTCCTCTTCCTCCATTACCTGGCCTTCTCCTCAAGAGAAAGCCAGGACATGTAGGAGCCTTGCAGGGTCCTCCTCTGTATGGCCCTCTCCCCAGGAGGAGGCCAAGAACAGAGGAGCCTAGAAGTCATTCCACATCCCTGCAGACCACCCAAAATCCTTTAGTGGGCCGCATGGTCCCGCGGGCTGTAGAGGAATGTAATGGCAACCTCTTCTAATAAATCCTGCCAAGAGACCCTGGACTGGGTTGCCTTAGGGCTGCCATAAATTAGAAACAACTTGATGATACACAACAACAGTCATAATTTTGCTGGGATTTAAGACTCGTTTTTCTCATATTCAGAATGAATCCTCAGGCTGATATGTTGTTGGCTTTTTTTATAGTGATTTTGGTAATGTGGAATACTTGTTAATGTTAGCTGCTCTTGGGTCAACTTCAGCTTTGGCAAACCTATAAATGAGAGACCTCCAATCATCCTATCTTCAACTGTCTTGCTCAGGTTTTTCAGACTCACAGCCATGGCTTCCGTCATTAATTTATCCATCTGGAATGTGGTCTTCCTCTTTTCCTACTGTCTTCTACCTTGCCAAACATTGTTCTTTCTAGTGGGCCACATCTTCTCATGATATGTATAGTATACTTTATGTGGGATACTAGTGTATGTGGTCTACTGACTAGTGGAACAAGTAGTTGAACCTCCCCTGTCCAGATTACAGCCCTGCTTTGGTGGCCCTATGGTGAGCTGTGTGAATGGGATGCCATGGATAAATTATCTCCTGGTTTTGGTGGTGGTTGTTGTTGTTTTTAAGCCTCCATATTGTGAATGTTGGTTTTAGAGACTTAATCAATGTGGTTCATATCCGTTAGCTTAGGTTGACAGTGTAAGTTAAAACATTATACATGGGGCTGTTAATGAAAACTGATCTCATGAGTTCTGACATTTAGGGTACAAAAGAAATCGATTGAAATGTTCTTGTGTGGGCACTGGAAGCTTTCTCCTGCCGTGTTTGTCTATCGGGGCGTTGCAACGCCAAGCTATAGTATGAGGTTTTGAAAGTGAAATTGACTGGAAATGAAGCTGACCTATTAATTTTATTGTCCAGGCTGACTGCAAAAAGTAAATGGCACAAAGGAAATTAGTGGATGTTCTTTTACCAGGAGCGTGGGTTAAAAACAAACAAAAAAGAAACACTGAACAACAGACACTTTATTTTCCTATATTACTGAATTTTTTAAGGGAAAAGAACTGCTGTCCATGGTTGCTTGGATTTTTTGGTGGCATTAAAGAAATATATTTGCTATTAAGGGACACAGTGAAAGCCTTTCAGTTCTGGAGTCTTAAGGCTGATACACTTTCACTAAAATTTGATGAAGATTAAAAGCATTGATTGGTAGATGGCACTGTGTCCTCAAATAGGCCAGTACTTTTGACATTTTGCCTCACCTAGCATATTGGTTATACTGTATGTTGTTAGTTAGTTAATTAATTATACTTTTAGACGTGTAATAGGCTCATTTCCCAAGTGGAATCATTTTAAATGATTTCAGAGAGTTCAGATTGTTCACGATGGAAGAAATATTTGAAAAAAAGAAAGAAAGAAAGTTAAACTGCCTTCTTCTTTTTCCTTTTCTCAAAGTTCCTAGATCTTCTCTTTTCCTTCTCTAAAGTTCCCTAGAAGTTGGGCAAGGACTGTCTCCAGCTGTCTAACAAACACAGAAGACTTGAGGGGGATGTGATCATGCTTTGTTTTCTCTTGATGTTGCCCGTGCTTCTGGAAGGTTCGGTTAAACATTGAGAACATACAAAAGGAAGTTCTTTTTAACAGAGTTCACATCTCTCCTAGGAGTTTATCACATGGGAGGGAATCGCCAAATCCCATGCAGAAACGGGATTTAAATCCACAAAAGTGGGATCGTTTCAGATGCATTGAGCATTAATCTGAATTAACCCAAAAGGGACAAATCCCGCAAATGCGGGATCGTTTTCAGTACATCGGAAGCATGGCATTAATCTGACTTTAACCCACACAGAAAATTGGCAAAATCAGCCGCTTTTACTTTTGGGATTTTCCTTCAGTAGGTAGGTCTGTCGGCATGAATTCTATGATCAACCTCTGGCAGACGTTGACCACAGAGTTGCCCTGGAGGACCCTGAGATTCCAAAAGGTAAAAAGAACGGTTTTTTTTTTGCAGTTTTCCCCCATTCACGGGTTCTTCACCCCTAACCCCAGCAAACGTGGAGGGAGCACTGTATTTCTCCGAGCAGATCCACGTCTTACAATCTCTTTTTGTTTTCAGGCTTGCCTTTCATGTTTTAGTTACAGTCTCACTACTGCCCTTCAGTAGCTTCTGGCAAGGTAAACTGTGCCGGAAATATTTTTGGAGAATGGGAATTGTGAGTATCTAGCAGATGTTAAAGCCCAAACTCCATTGTGGTACCTGCTGTCCAAAGCCTCTGAGTGGTTGAATGCAGGAGAAAAAAATTGATTTCAATTTGTTTCTTTAAAATGTAGTTCTCGTAGGTGGAGAATTATCTTACTGATTGGTTGGAGACAATTGTCTTCTGGGGGATAGGTTTCTGTACCTTGATTGATTTCTGCCCCTCCTCTCCCTAACCTTTTGTTTTGTTTTGTCTGCACCTGGTTGGAGTGCTTTTGTATTCTAAAAACAAGCTAGTTGGCATTTAGCAAATGTTATTTTGTGGTGAGCGCTTGTCAAATTTTGTGTAATTGGTGGAGGTATGTCTTTTATTTTTTATTGGGAGTTTCCTTCCAATTAAAAGCTCCAGTCCTATAGATACTTACATGGGAGTAATCCACACCAGACATTTCCCAGCATTTCCCAGGTTGTTTAGCATACATTCTCTCTCTTTCTCTCTCTGCACCCCTTTGGCTTTCAGTAGCCTTGTTCAATATTCTAAAAACCCAAACTTTTTTTACAACTCAAATGAATAATTTTTGAAACTTGTGCAAGATCTTCATTGGGATGCTATTTGAATGAGTTCTGTCTCTTCCTCTTGTTTCTTCCCAAAAAGTTCTAATTTCAGAAAGGGACGTATGGAAATTGTATAGAAGGGTGCACAAGAATGAAGAATTTCATGAATGCTGAAATTTGTGTAAAGTTATCTAAAAGTAGCTGAAACAATCTTGAACACTGAACAACTCAGCATTTACGTCTGAGTAGTAGTTAATGATATTATATATTGAGATATTAAGGAGATCCTGAAGATTACTAGGCATCCCTTTCCTATTATTCATGGGTAATTATGAGACATAAAAGCCAGCTGGAGCATCATATTTGGAAAGGGTAGAGGACATTACATGCCCAGGCCAATTTTTCAGGGGAAGTGATGGCAAACCTATGTGAACATCTTGCCAAGAAAAACCCATGATAGGGGCACCATAAGTCAGAAACAAGTGAAGCACACAACAACCACACATGTAATCAGTGGGTGCTGTTACTTGCACAGTGCAAAACAAAACAAAGTCCTTGCTGCCAGCCTCCACCCCAGATAGTTCAAAATGCATTGATCTAGTCAGCCTCACAGGATTGCTTTAAGGAATACTGAAAATATGAATATGAATTATCGTATATACTCGAGTATAAGTCGTCCTTGTGTATAAGTCGAGAGTGCGTTATGGGGCTAAAATTAATGGAGTTTGATATGGCTTGTGGATGGTTGAGGGTAAAAACTTATGGGCATGTAACAAAGGATGCAAAGGACGAAGTTTTACTGTCTTTCTACAGAAATGTCTTATTCAGATCCTTCTAAGCCATTTCTTCTTGGCACTCCTTTGAGGGGAAGCACCAAAAAGGTGCCACCACTGTTTTTCCCACCTAAGCATTCAAAAAGGTCAGAAGCAGTATCATGGTGGAAAGAGTAGAGGGGATTGATTGATGCATCTTTTGGGTCCTCCCAGGGTGATCTAAGCTTTACCTTTTGCCACTCTAAATCAGAGAAAGGAAGAATCAATGTAAAATACAGTACAGTACTTAACATTGACCTGTGATAGTCTACCCAGTTTTGGGAAGTCAATTTTTTGACAAAAATTTCTAGACTTATACATGAGTAATTACCGCATGACATTCTGAAGTGTCCTATACAAATGCTTAGCATTAGAGTAAGTATTAGTGAAATCATCATCCTCATCACCAGCATTTCAATGTTCAAAGACCTTTTGGTGGGAGTTCGGATATGGATAACAGGCTGAAGTCAAGAGGAGATTGACTTTCCTAAGGCCACCTACTTAGGTTACTCAGTTGTTACTGAGCTGAGTTCTTTGGCAGGATAATGCCACATATCAGAACTCAAAAAAATATAAAACCATCTCGCTCTGCTGGAGAAGTAGCTCTCCCCTCTGAGGCTGATTTCAAGGAGTTGAGAGCTTTTCTGTTCTGGCAGTGTGATAACATGACAGCACATTCTCCTCTCTGGAATTGGAGCTGTATCACAGACTCCACTGGGAAAGGGTTTTACTTGTTTCCAGTCCTTGGCTGTTCCTGCTGTTGATATACCTAATTCTCACAGTCCATCTCTATTAACAGGTGCAAACTGATACTCCGTCCCAGTACATAGATAGTTCCCAAAGGTACACATTTATCTCCGACATTTTAATCTGTAGCCTCTCATGTTTTTTTAAATGCCTATGCTTGCTGTCCCTCAATCTCCATAAATAGGTGTGCTTAATGAAATGAAGAAATAATGAGAAAAATTGTTGTGTGTATTTGGATAAATCACAAAAAACCTTCTCCGTTATCTCAAGTTCTTTTAGCTTATTACTTTTCCTTTAGTTTATGTAATTGCTTCAGTGAGATTTCAGAATATATTATAAGATACGCATTTTGAGGTTAAGTACTGCCAGAAGCTGTAGATAATTTCACTTGGGATTTATCCTTAAAAATAACTTTCAATTATGAAATTCAAATAAGATTTCTTGCACTCTGAAAATAGTAGAGACACACATATGTGGCCCATTGTTTGTACAGTGTTTCACTCATTTCAGACCTGGGATACACAGGCTGTAGTTGTTAGAGTTGCTGCACATGTGTGGTACCACTGTCTGCTGCTGTTGTGGCTATGTGCTTGACATTGACACCAATGTATGGTGACCCTGTCCTAGGATTTATTGGTAGGATTTATTGAGAGGAACTTTATCATTGCCTTCCACTTAGGCTTAGAGATTGTAGCTTGTGCTGGATCACCCATAGCTTGTGGGTGGGGGGGTGGGTGGATTTCAACCCCTGATCTCCCAGCGTTCTAGTCCAACATTCAACTCCTAGATCATGCTAGTTGGCTGGGCGCAGGGGTATCACTAAGGGAGTGCTGGTTCAGTGGGGACTGAAAACCCAGTGGGGTCTGGCTTGACTGGGTCTGGCAGGGTTGCTGGCCAGGCAGGAAGGGGTGGTGATAGCAGCTATGGACACCATTCCTTCTGGAATGCTGCCACTTCTACCATAACCTCAATTTTGGCATGGCCAGCAGTCCCATGAGACTCAGAGGTGACTGCCAAGTATAGCATCCACCTACCATCACTTCTTCTTTCTGTCACCTCTTCTGCTATGTTCTCCACACCCTGTTGCCTCAGTAGAAACTCCTTGAAATAAAACTATTTTACTGAAATGAAAAGAGAAAGTACAGTACAGTATGAAGTCATGTCAAGGCAGCTGTTGAGGGTATGCATTCTTCACTAAACATCAAAGACCCAAAATCTTGTTTTTAGTTGCAGTTAGAAGGCCCTTTGAATCAATGGGACATACATCTCTCTCTCTATATATATGTGCCTTCAAATTGTCTGTCAACTTATGGCGAACCATGAATTTCCTAGGACTTTCTTAGGCAAGGAATACTCAGAGGTGGTTTTTGCCCAGTCCCTTTCTCTGAAACATAGCCTACAACACCTGTATTAATCAGTGGTCTTCTATCCGAGTACTAGTAGAGTTGACCCTGCATAGGTCCAAGATCAGACAGGATCTGGTCCCCTTAAAATATTTATATGTGTTGATTTACCAAGTTCCTACTGATTCAGTTGGATTAACAATTGGTGTAGGCAAAGTGCTTTATTTACTATTGTATTTATCTTGTTCTTTATCTTAAGTTCACTTGTTATCTTACACTTCAAAAAAACAGAAACCAAGACTGGCACAATCTTATATGAAGAGCTCCAGAAATATCCTGGGCCTTTTGCTGCAAGCTGGAGAACAGTGGCTATTTGGTGAAGTTTGCATGTAGACTCTGTAATCAGTCTTTAGCTAAGAAAACTGAGGATACCACTTGTCTGTACTTTCTGCTGTATCTTCTTCCTTCCACGTGTAATTGTCATGACTGCATCCTCAAGACGGCAGTTCCAATTCATGTTTGAAAGTAACAGCTGTGAAGGCTGGGAATCATCAAATTGTTTTTTGATTGATTGCCCATATACAGAAGGGTGTAATAACTGTCTGTTGTTCGGCTGCACCAGCAAGGGATGGAGTTCATAGACATGCCGTGGCTTTTCTGTGAGCTCGTAATTCAGTGTTGTGTAAATGCTATGAATTGGGGATGTCACTTGATCACAGGTTTGAGTCAATTAAGTGTCTTGCTTCACTCATTAATCAAATAAATTATCCATTACTTCAATGAAGTGATTTTTCTGAGTAAATGCAATGAAGACAGCAGTTTCTTTCAAGTAAATAGAGCTGACATATTGTTTGTTTCAGAAGTTATTTCAGGTGCATTCCCTGAATCAGTTCAGAGATGAATGAGAATGGTCGAGGCAGCACTGAATGACCAGTCAGAAAGAACACATATTTTTTAAAACAAACACTCAACACACTCATACATGCAGCTGAGTGCAGTATTTCATCCTTTCCGTACTGCACCAGATGCTGAGGTTATGCCCAGATAAGGCTGCATTCAGAAAACAATGTCTGTTCCAAATCAACTTTGGGCCCACAGTATACAGAAAACCTACACACACTGACATCCAAGACAAAAAAGAAAGCACAATAAAAACAACTGGTAGGCCGGGCAAAAGGATCTGTGAGCCCCACTTCCTGGAAGTGAACTGAAGACAACCTAGACTGGGCTCTACAGCCTAACGGTTACTCCAGTTCAGACCCAGCTAGAATAGACCCTTTTGAAACAGTGGAAGTGGAAGTGCCTTAACAACTGATTTAATGGGTCTTCTCTATTTGAGATATCAGTGGGTTCCAAGTCTTAGACACGTTCCATTCTGCCTCAGACTCCAATTTGGGGTATGTAGATGATGAGTCTTGGATTGTTGCAGCTGCTTACTCAGATGGAACTATGGTGGGTCTTGTTTATATCAGGATTGTGTTCCTGGACTTGCAATGTAAATTGAGATCAATGTAAATCATAGATCATAGGTTGGAAGAACCCGCAAGGGGCCATCCAGTCCAACCCCCTTCTGCCATGCCGGAAATCTACATCAAAGCATCCCTGACGATGGCCAGCCTCTGTTTAAAGAACTCTAAGGAAGGAGACTCCACCACAATCTCCGGGAGGAGTGTGTTCCACTGTTGACAGCCCTTACTGTCCGGAAGTTCCTCCTAATGTTGAGGTGGAATCTCTTTCCTTCAGCTTGCACCATTGTTCCCGGTCCTAGGCTCTAGAACCACAGAAACAACGCTTGCTCCCTTCTTAATTGACATCCCTTCGTATTTAAACAGGGCTACATATCACCTCTTAATTTCTTTCTCCAGGCTAAACATCCCCAGCTCCCGAGTCGTTCCCCATAGGGCATGGTTTCCAGACCCTCACCATTTGATGTCCTCCTTTGGACATGCCCCAGTTTTTAACAGCCTTCAAAAGTAACTTTTTCCAACGTTATTAGAAACCATTCTGTGTTAAACCAGTAAGGTAACTATGGTTCTACTGGAAGGAATGAAGTTTTAACAAAGAGTGTAAGCTGTTTTTGGGTCCTGTATGGGAGAAAAGTGAGAAATTAAACAAGGAAGACGGAAGGAGAATAATGTGTTCCAACTACCTACATTCTTCATAACATTCTGGTTTCATCAACATCTTATTGCCTTGCCATGTCTCCTCCTCCCCATCAAAGCCAAAATAAACAAAGTGACACTTACAGTTCAGAAAATCTGTTGCCACAGGGTTTGTCATGAGCATGTGTGGAGAAAGCAGCTTGTATACATCGCTCTGTTCACACTCAGGCAGAAAATTTAATATATTTTGGTCCACCAAATCTGACTGATGCAAAAGAATGCTTTGTCATGTTCAGGGGTACAATATTAAAAGAACTGCAACACATGAAGGGCTGTTTCATACATGCATAAATCTCACTATCATGCAAACAATGAATTTCCTTAGCCAATGGTGCAAAAAATGCTTCTATTCTACTTTGATTTACCCTGGCTACAAGCTATATGTATGCTGTTTTCATATACATCCATGTTCACATATGCAAGCTGTCATTCAACTGTGGCTCAGAGAAAACCATGCATAGAGAGTAATTTGTTAGCAATATATATATATATATATATATATATATATATATATATATATATATCCAATGTGTTTGTAGAGCCTTCCTTATTGTCCTTCTGCTTGCAAGTGAAAACTTTTCTGTTCCCAAAGTGTCAGGCTTCCCTGTGCAGGTTCCTTCTGCCACAAGTTTTATTTTTTGAAGTTGATTATATTTTAGATATAGTTTTGGTTTTAAATGTGTTCAGATGTAAAGAGCAGGTGCTGGTCTTAATGATGGGAAAAACAGAGTCTGAGACACTGTTACTGAAAGTCTCTAAGATCGATTGGCCTGGGAAAAGAAAGCAGGTGGTTGAGGGATGTGGGCATGTGGAAAGGTATACAGTAGTATTGGAAACTTACTGTTTGAACCCAGTTCTGGCAAGAAATGGCTTTCTGCCCTGAGCTGCTGCAATAAACTCTTTTGGTTCATCCATGAAGGCCAGTTATTGAGTTAGCTAGAGACTGGTCATCACACCCAGGCTTATAGAAATTGACTGCAATGGCCTTTCATTGGTGTTTTCTCCTTTGTTTTATCTTCTGTCTTTTAAGCGGCTTTAATTCTGTAGTTTATTTTCTAGATTTTACAGTGGTTTTAATTCCATTGATTGTTTAATTTTATTTTAAAATAATGTTCTGTTTTTAACTGATGTTTTTAAAGTACTTGTTTGTTTCAAATTTTGTAAGCCACTTTTAGAAAAAATAGTGGGAAAAGGTAGAATATACCAGTAAGTGAATTAATGAGGATGATGGCAGCTGGATGCCACAAGGCACACCTCAGCCATCCCCAGAAGATCACTAACTTGCTGGGAGGGCTCTTGTGCCTTCATCATCCCTCCTGTATCTCTAGCATCCCTCTTTCCCAGACTGTCTCTGTAACTGCTCTGGCAGAGCTTCATCCTCCATTGGTGTTAAAAACCGGATCTCAGCCAGTGACTGGAAAGGATCTTGTAAGGCTGAGAGGTGATGATAAGGGCAATTTCCTGCTATTTCTTGCTGTGCTGTAGAGCAGTGAGCAATTTCTTGAAGCCCAGAGTACGAGTGCGTGAGCTGTAGTGACCCTGCAGTCAGGTCTATTTTCTCCATTTTGAAGTGAAACCAAAATTTGTACTAATAAAAGCTTTCTGGTTTCCTTCTCCTCTTAATGTGTGTTGCCTAGGAAAAGCTGTGTTGTCTGACGTTGCTTGCACAGATGGTCCTGCTAAGTCAAAACGAATGGCTCTAGGTTTGCAGAGGTACAGTAATAGGAGAATTTGAAGGAGCTTGTGCAAAGGGCCACAACACCCTCCTCAACTTCATTGAAGGGAGCCTTCTTTAAGTGTCAGCTGTGGAAAATCGTAGAATCATAGAATCCTGGAGTTGGAAGAAACCACAATTGCCATCCAGTCCAACCCTCTGGCATGCAGGAAATCACAATCAATCAAGTTGAGGGTAAAACTTAGGTGGCTATAAGGAAGGATGGAAAGGGGGGAAATACCACTTTTCTGGACCTCTCCCAACCAATTCCCAGGTGCTGGAAGAGAGATTTTAACATCGGATTGAGAAAGGAAGCAAGTGGATTTAAATGGAGAGTTGTTTCCATAGGAAGCAAGGTCTTGCAAAATGGACTGGAGAGATGGTTTTAAATGGAGAGGGTTTTTTTTATAGGGAGCAAGGTCTTGCAAAAGGGACCAGAGAGAGAAACAAGTGGATTTAAATGGAGAGGTTTTGCATGGGAAGCCAGGGCTTGCAAAACGGAGCAAGAGAGAGGAGTAAGTGCTTTTAAATGGGGGAGTTTTTCCGATAGGAAGCAAAAGCTTGGGAAATGGACTGGAGGGGGAAGGAACTGGTATTCAATGCAGATTGGGGCGCCAGGCTTGCTTGCTTGAGGACCCTTCTAAGCACCACTGATGTACTGACCCTTATATAAGTCTACCCAAGATTTTAGGGGCAATTTTGGAGCATAAATTTCTCGACTTGTAGTCAAGTATATATGGCCAGTATTCTCAGAATGACTTTGATACATCACTTATGTAGTAAACATGGTTTGCCCTCATGGTTTGTCTTCAAATGTGTCCCTCCACATTTGTGCCTTTGACTTTTGCAGATTTGATTATTCATGGATTTGATTAATATGTTCTCTCTAGGAATTCCTAGGGTCCCCAGCATAACTCTACTGTCAACATTCACCAGAAGTTGTGCTGGAGGACCTAGAGACTCCTAGAGAAAACAATTTTCAAGGCATTTGTAGATCCTCCAGCAGCAGATGTTGACCACAGACTTGCGTTGGAGGACCTAGAGATTCCTAGACAGGTGTCCTCTCAGGTTAAAAGATAGTGCTTTTTTATTTGCAGTTTTCCCACATTCACAGAGGTCTTGCACCCCTAACTCTAGCAAATGGGGAGGGCCCACTTTATTAAACTTTAGAACAGTGGTTCCCAACCTTTGACCCTCCAGGTGTTTTGGACCAACTCCCAAACATCCCAGCCACCTTGGCCAACAGTCAGGGTTTCTGGGAGCTGAAATCCAAAACACCTAGAGGACTGGGAACCACTGCTTTAGAACATGGGTTGGAATCATTCAGCTATTGCAAGTCCCAGCAGCCCTATCCAGCATAACTAATGGTGAGGAATACTAGGCTTTGCAGTCCAGCAACACCTGGAGAGCTTCATGATCCCCTGACATGTATTGGAGGTAAGCTTTCCAAGACAAAGAGATTATTTGTAAGCAGGCTAGAGGCTCAGCCATTCATTTTAGGGGTATAATGAGCTTAAATTGAAGAAGAAGAGCCCTCCCTCTGGTCCATCTGCCTTGGTCCAGGCCTCAGAGGGAGAGAAGAATTGCTGGACCTGATCCCCTCCCCTCCTCACCATTCCCTTCTCCTTTTGTGTCATGCCTTTTAGATTGTAAGCCTGAGGGCAGGGAACTGTCTATTATCCCCTCTGTTGTAAACTGCCCAGATTCCCAGTGATTGGGCGGTATATAAATAAATCCTATTATTATTATTATTATTATTATTATTATTATTAAATGTTCTGTTTATGATGGATATGGGGGTCTTCCTGATTTTGCTGTGCTTGGCTTTCCTTTTGCAATCTATGAAGAAAGTTGATACTAGTTGATTTACTCTGTCCTGCTCCTAGTCTTGTGAGTAGGCTGGCTGGAACCTTTCCACATTGTGGTTTTCTGAAGTTACACACACCCACATATTGTTGTTTGGAAGTTTTCTAATTTGCTGCACCTGCCCATTCTTGGTGGATTGTGACATTCCATCTGCACTGGGTGCCTGTTGTGCTAACACTGCTTTATAAAATCTTGGTGGATGGTAATGTCACTTGTGATCACACAATTTGCTGAAATAAATGCATGTGTCAGCCTGTATTTATATAGAACTTCTTAACTGTGATTGCAGATGGATTGGTGTAACATTTTACATGCTCTTCAGAAGCTGAGCACTGCCTGATTTGAGGATCCAGTGATGCTGGGATCTTAATTTGATGTGTTTTAGTGAATATAGTCCATACTATTGCAAAGCTGAGGCACAAGAGAAAATGAAAAATGAAATAAAAAAACTGGATGCAAACTAAATCAAGTAAAACTGGTCAACATTTCAAGAATAAAAGCATGATTACCACTGCCACCCCCACCATTGTCATTATCGTTTATATCCTGCCATACAAAAGATTGAAGTTAAAATAGAATTAAACCATTAACAACATTAAAAACAGTTTATAACATGCAATTTAAAATGATAAACAGAGTGTAAAATGCTGCAATTAAAATAATATAGGGCCCCTTTAAAAGCTCTTTCTTTAAAATATTCTCTTCTCACAAGCCTATCGGGATAAGGAGTGTTTGCCTGTTGGTACCTGTTGGTTCACTATATCAGATAGCTAAATAAGCACTGATCTGGTTCATTAACAGTGCCAGACTCTGATAATGAACTGAAACAGCTTTCTTAGAAATGGATAGAAAGGAGAAATTGATCTACTTAAAGATTACTTCCCACATCTCTTCTGAAGGAGGCTGGGACTCCAGGAGGACTGGAAGGGATCTTAGCTCCATAGTTTGAGGCTGCCATCAATAATGCTTCCTCAGATATGAACTTATCGTCAAATATGAACCTGTGGTAATTTTACTGAATAGGGAATTCTTGTTTAGTTTTAAAGGAAGTATTACAGGAAGCAGATAATGTATAATTGTGATTCAGTATTGCTGTTGTTCCATACACATCATATGGAAGTATATATGTTTATCACAATTGGATTTAAATCCTTGTTAAGACTGAGGGATAAGATGGAGGAAAAACTGGTTTGAGCATAGCTGGTACTAATCTTTGGTGGGATACAGATCGCCCAAAAAGGGCGGTCTCCTGCCGTCCTGGTTTGCTCCGTGAGGGAGCCTCAGCGGACAAACCGTGCGGCTCTGTTGTGGAACAAAAACCCGCAAAAAGTGGGTGGTTCTTGTGGCACCTTTGTGGCGCCGCAATGCGCCAATGGCGCACTTGCGGTGTCACAAAGGCACCGGGGTGTGCAGACACTAAGCGTCCATCACGTCAAGATGGTGGCACCCATGTGTACAGGGCACTGCCATTTTGACGTACGGAATACGTACTAGGGTTAGGGGGCGTCTGAATGGTGTGCGCTCTCTAACCCTAGTATCGCTGTCGGCACACTACAAAATGAAAGTATGTATCCCACCTTAGTGATAGATGCAGGCAGATCACTAGTACAGAGAATGAGTGAGGCATGGCTCAAGTCCACATACTGTATATATTGGACTATAAGTTGACCTCACACATAAGTCGAGGGCAAGTTTTTGGGGCAAAATTATGTATTTCAATATGACTCGTGGATAGGTCGAGGCTAAAACTTAGGAGCATGCAACAAATGATGTAAAGGACAAAGTTTATTGCCTTCATGTATACATGTTTTATTCAGATCCTCTAAGTCCAATTCCTCTTTGAGGGGAAGCACCAAAGAGATGCCACCACTGCCATTTTCCCACCCAAGCATTCAAAAAGGCCAGGAAGCAGCATCATGGTGGAAAGAGTTTAGGGGATTGGTGCTTCTTTTGGGTGCTCCCAGGATGAAGTAAGCTCATACCTTTTGCCATTCTACTCAGAAAAGGAGAAGAGTTCAAATACACTACTTACATTCACTTGTAAATAAATCAACCCAGCTTTTTGGTGTCATTTTTTTGACAAAAAAATCTAGACTTATACATGAGTATATACAGTAGTAGACAAGGATTCTAAGGAATTCAAACACCACTGAGGTATGGCAGATTGCAAGCTCCTATTCTCAGTTTCCTGATAGTAGGAGATGTTCAGCAGAGAAGTAACATATCTAGGAAAGTGGTGGACTTATCTTCATTAGAGGTTTTTCAATAAAGGTTAGATGGTCACCTGTTTAAGATGCTTCAGCTATGGTTTTCCTGCACTGGGAGGGAGGCTGGATGATGCTAATAGACCCTTTCAATTCTGTGATGGCATGCACAACCTAAGATGGATTCACAATTGCTTGATCAGAAGTGATAAATTATTTAATCTTAAAGGTGGTGCTTGATTCCTTCGTTAAAATACTGGCAATCTTTTTTCCTAATATGCACTATCCATTGGGTAAAACTAGTTGCCATTTTGAATAGCATTAATATAGTCCAGCCCCTTGCCAGGGCAGAGATGATATCTGCATCGCCTGATGAATGCTATCTGAACAGTCCTGAAGGACTCATATGTTTGTCTGCTAGTTTAGTTGTTCAGTAAAGCTATTAATCCAACTCTGCTTCTTAATTCTGATCAGTAAGAGTCACTGTGGTGTGGTTGTTTCAGTGTTGCATAGACTCGGAGAGACCAGGGTTCAAATCTCTACTGCTGAGCTGTAGAAACCCACTGTGCAACCTTGGGCAAGTCAGCATACTCTCCAGGCCTTAAAGCAGGCCTCCACAACTTGGCAGTAGGTAGGGGCCAAAATTAAAATAGGCTAAGCTTCTTCAGGCTGCAGATAGGCTTTAATTAAATATTAATTAATAATATTAGGAGAAAACAATAATATTAATTAATAATTCTCATTAATAGTAATTATTAATTAATATTCATTAATAATAATAATAATTAGAAATAATTAATATTAATTGCTTTCTCCTCCTGTTCTGCCCAGCCCTCTCCTCAGGAGAAAGCTGAGCAGCAGGGGAGCCTTTCCTGTCATTCTCCTCCTCCGCCTGGCTTTCTCCTCGGGCTCCTTCACTGCTCGGTTTTCTCCCAAGGAGAAGGCCAGGTAGTGGAGGAGGAGGATGGGCAAATGCTTGCCCTGCAAGGCTCCCCCACCACCAAGGAGAAAGCTGGGCAAAGGAGGAGCCTTGCAAGGTGTTTGCCTGTCTTCCTCCACCTGTCCTTATCCTTAGAAGAAGATTGAGCTGCAGAGGAGCCTTCCAGTGCAGGTATTACCCATCCTCCTCCACTGCCACCACCTGGCCTTCTCCTCAGGACAAAGCAGGGCGGTGGAGAAGCCTTTCAGGGAAAGCATTTGCATGTCCTCCTCCTCCACCACCTGGCCTTCTCCTTGGGAGAAAAACCAAGCAGTGGATGAGCCTTGCAGGGTGAGTGTTTGCCTGTCCTCCTCTTCCTCCATTACCTGGCCTTCTCCTCAAGAGAAAGCCAGGACATTTAGGAGCCTTGCAGGGTCCTCCTCTGTATGACCCTCTCCCCAGGAGGAGGCCAAGAAACAGAGGAACCTAGAAGTCATTCCACATCCCTGCAGACCACCCAAAATCCTTTAGTGGGCCGCATGTGGCCCGCGGGCTGTAGAGGAATGTACAGTAATGGCAAACCTCTTCTGAATAAATCCTGCCAAGAAGACCCTGTGACTGGGTTGCCTTAGGGCTGCCATAAATTAGAAACAACTTGATGATACACAACAACAGTCATAATTTTGCTGGGATTTAAGACTCGTTTTTCTCATATTCAGAATGAATCCTCAGGCTGATATGTTGTGTGGCTTTATTATAGTGATTTTGGTAATGTGGAATACTTGTTAATGTTAGCTGCTCTTGGGTCAACTTCAGCTTATGGCAAACCTATAAATGAGAGACCTCCAAGTCATCCTATCTTCAACTGTCTTGCTCAGGTTTTTCAGACTCACAGCCATGGCTTCCGTCATTAAATTTATCCATCTGGAATGTGGTCTTCCTCTTTTCCTACTGTCTTCTACCTTGCCAAACATTGTCTTTTCTAGTGGGCCACATCTTCTCATGATATGTATAGTATACTTTATGTGGGATACTAGTGTATGTGGTCGACTAGACTAGTGGAAGCAAAGTAGTTGAACCTCCATGTCCAGATTACAAGCCCATGCTTTGGTGGCCCTATGGTGCGCTGTGTGAATGGGATGCATGGATAAATTATCTCCTGGTTTTGGTGGTGGTTGTTGTTGTTTTTAAGCCTCCATATTGTGAATGTTGGTTTTAGAGACTTAATCTAATGTGGTTCATATCCATAGCTTAGGTTGACAGTGTAAGTTAAAACATTATACAATAGGGGCTGTTAATGAAAACTGATCTCATGAGTTCTGACATTTAGGATACAAAAGAAATCGATTGAAATAGTTCTTGTGTGGGCACTGGAAGCTTGCTCCTGCCGTGTTTGCTATCGAGGCGTTGCAACGCCAAGCTATAGTATGAGGTTTTGAAAGTGAAATTGACTGGAAATGAAAGCTGACCTATTAATTTTATTGTCCAGGCTGACTGCAAAAAGTAAATGGCACAAAGGAAATTAAAGTGGATGTTCTTTTACCAGGAGCGTGGGTTAAAAACAAACAAAAAAGAGAACATACTGAACAACAGACACTTTATTTTCCTATATTTACTGAATTTTTTAAGGGAAAAGAACTTGCTGTCCATGTTGCTTGGATTTTTTGGTGGCATTAAAGAAATATATTTGCTATTAAGGGACACAGTGAAAGCCTTTCATGTTCTGGAGTTTTAAGGCTGATACACCTTTCACTAAAATTTGATGAAGATTAAAAGCATTGATTGAATAGATGGCACTGTGTCCTCAAAATAGGCCAAGTACTTTTGACATTTTGCCTCACCTAGCATATTGGTTATATAGTTAGTTAGTTAGTTAATTAATTAATTATACTTATTAGAACGTGTAATAGGCTCATTTCCCAAGTGGAATCATTTTAAATGATTTCAGAGAGTTCAGATTGTTCACGATGGAAGAAATATTTGAAAAGAAAGAAAGAAAGTTAAACTGCCTTCTTCTTTTTCCTTCTCTAAAGTTCCCTAGATCTTCTCTTTTCCTTCTCTAAAGTTCCCTAGAAGTTGGGCAAGACTGTCTCCAGCTGTCTAACAAACACAGAAGACTTGAGGGAGAGATGTGATCATGCTTTGTTTTTCATTGATGTTGCCAGTGCTTCTGGAAGGTTCGGTTAAACATTGAGAACATACAAAAGGAAGTTCTTTTTAACAGAGTTCACATCTCTCCTAGGAGTTTATCACATGGGAGGGAATCGGCCAAATCCCATGCAGAAACGGGATTTAAATCCACAAAAGTGGGATCGTTTTCAGACGCATTGAGCATTAATCTGAAATTAACCCAAAAAAGTGGACAAATCCCGCAAAAGAGGGATCATTTTCAGATACATCGGAAGCATTGAGCATTAATCTGACTTTAACCCACACAGAAAATTGGCAAAATCAGCCGCTTTTTACTTTCGGGATTTTCCTTCAGTAGGTAGGTCTGTCGGCATGATTCTATGATCAACCTCTGGCAGACGTTGACCACAGAGTTGCCCTGGAGGACCCTGAGATTCCAAGACAGGTAAAAAGAACAGGTTTTTTTATTTGCAGTTTTCCCACATTCACGGGGTTCTTCACCCCTAACCCCAGCAAACGTGGAGGGAGCACTGTATTTCTCCAGAGCAGATCCCAAGTCTTACAATCTCTTTTTGTTTTCAGGCTTGCCTTTCATGTTTTAGTTACAGTCTCACTACTGCCCTTCAAGTAGCTTCATGGCAAGGTAAACTGTGCCGGAAATATTTTTGGAGAATGGGAATTGTGAGTATCTAGCAGATGTTAAAAGCCCAAACTCCATTGTGGTACCTGCTGTCCAAAAGCCTCTGAGTGGTTTGAATGCAGGAGAAAAAAAATTGATTTCAATTTGTTTCTTTAAAATGTAGTTCTCGTAGGTGGAGAATTTCATCTTACTGATTGGTTGGAGACCAATTGTCTTCTGGGGGATAGGTTTCTGTACCTTGATTGATTTCTGCCCCTCCTCTCCCTAACCTTTTGTTTTGTTTTGTCTGCACCTGGTTGGAGTTGCTTTTGTATTCTAAAACAAGCTAGTTGGCATTTAGCAAATGTTATTTCTTGGGTGAGCGCTTGTCAAATTTTGTGTAATTGGTGGAGGTACCTGTCTTTTATTTTTTATTGGGAGTTTCTCCTTCCAATTAAAGCTCCAGTCCTATAGATACTTACATGGGAGTAATCCACATCAGACATTTCCCAGCATTTCCCAGGTTGTTTAGCATACATTCTCTCTCTCTTTCTCTAGCACCCCTTTGGCTTTCAGTAGCCTTGTTCAATATTCTAAAAACCCAAACTTTTTTTACAACTCAAATGAGATAATTTTTGAAACTTGTGCAAGATCTATCATTGGGATGCTATTTGAATGAGTTCTGTCTCTTCCTCCTTGTTTCTTCCCAAAAGTTCTAATTTCAGAAAGGGACGTATGGAAATTGTATAGAAGGGTGCACAAGAATGAATGAATTTCATGAATGCTGAAATTTTGTGTAAAGTTATCTAAAAGTAGCTGAACAATCTTGAACACTGAACAACTCAGCATTTACGTCTGAGTAGTAAGTTAACGATATAGTATATATTGAGATATTAAGGGAGAATCCTGAAGATTACTAGGCATCCCTTTCCCTATTATTCATGGGTAATATATGAGCACATAAAGCAGCTGGAGCATCATATTTGGAAAGGGTAGAGGACATTACATGCCCAGGCCAATTTTTCAGGGGAAGGTGATGGCAAACCTCATGTGAACAATTCTTGCCAAGAAAAACCCATGATAGGGGCACCATAAGTCAGAAACAAGTTGAAAGCACACAACAACCACACATTGTAATCAGTGGGTGCCTGTTACTTGCACAGTGCAAAACAAAAACAAAGTCCTTGCTGCCAGCCTCCACCCCAGATAGTTCAAAATGCATTGATCTAGTCAGCCTCACAGGATTGCTTTAAGGAATACTGAAAATATGAATATGAATTATCGTATATACTCGAGTATAAGTCGTCCTTGTGTATAAGTCGAGAGTGCGTTATGGGGCTAAAATTATGGAGTTTGATATGGCTTGTGGATAGGTTGAGGGTAAAACTTATGGGCATATAACAAAGGATGCAAAGGACGAAGTTTACTGTCTTTCTACAGAAATGTCTTATTCAGATCCTTCTAAGCCCATTTCTTCTTGGCACTCCTTTGAGGGGAAGCACCAAAAAGGTGCCACCACTGTCATTGTCCCACCTAAGCATTCAAAAAGGTCAGAAGCAGTATCATGGTGGAAAGAGTAGAGGGGATTGATTGATGCATCTTTTGGGTCCTCCCAGGGTGATCTAAGCTTTTACCTTTTGCCACTCTAATCAGAGAAAGGGAAGAGTACAATGTAAAATACAGTACTTAACATTGACCTGTAGATAAATCTACCCAGCTTTTGGGAAGTCAATTTTTTGACAAAAATTTCTAGACTTATACATGAGTATATACAGCATGACATTCTGAAGTGTCCTATACAAATGCTTAGCATTAGAGTAAGTATTAGTGAATCATCATCCTCATCACCAGCATTTCAGATGTTCAAAGACCTTTTTGGTGGGAGTTCGGATATGGATAACAGGCTGAAGTCAAGAGGAGATTGACTTTCCTAAGGCCACCTACTTAGGTACTCAGTTGTTACTGAGCTGAGTTCTTTGGCAGGATAATGCCACATATCAGAACTCAAAATATAAAACCATCTCGCTCTGCTGGAGAAGTAGCTCTCCCCCTCTGAGGCTGATTCAAGGAGTTGAGAGCTTTTCTGTTCTGGCAGTGTGATAACAGTTGACAGCACATTCTCCGCTCTGAGAATTGGAGCTGTATCACAGACTCCACTGAGGAAAGGGTTTTACTTGTTTCCAGTCACTTGGCTGTTCCTGCTGTTGATATACCTAATTCTCACAGTCCATCTCTATTAACAGGTGCAAACTGATACTCCTTCCAGTACATAGATAGTTCCCAAAGGTACACATTTTATCTCCCAGACATTTTAATCTGTAGCCTCTTCATGTTTTTTTTTAAATGCCTATGCTATGCTGTCCCTCAATTCTCCATTTTAAATAGGTGTGCTTAATGAAATTGAAGAAATAATGAGAAAATTTGTTGTGTATTTTGGATAAATCACTAAATAACCTTCTTCCGTTTATCTCGAGTATCTTTTAGCTTATTACTTTTCCTTTAGATTTATGTAATTGCTTCAGTGAGATTTCAGAATATATTATAAGATACGCATTTTGAGGTTAAGTACTGCCAGAAGCTGTAGATAATTTCACTTGGGATTTATCCTTAAAAATAACTTTTCAATTATGAAATTCAAATAAGATTTCTGCACTCTGAAAATAGTAGAGACACACATATGTGGGCCCATTGTTTGTACAGTGTTCACTCATTTCAGACCTGGGATTCACAGGCTGTAGTTGTAGAGTTGCTGCACATGTGGGTACCACTGTCTGCTGCTGTTGTGGCTATGTGCTTTGACATTGACACCAATGTATGGTGACCCTGTCCTAGGATTTTATTGGTAGGATTTATTGAGAGGAACTTTATCATTGCCTTCCACTTAGGCTTAGAGATTGTAGCTTGTCGTGGATCACCCATAGCTTGTGGGTGGGAGGGTGGGTGGGTTTCAACCCCTGATCTCCCAGCGTTCTAGTCCAACATTCAACTCCTAGATCATGCTAGTTGGCTGGGCGCAGGGGTATCACTAAGGGAGTGCTGGTTCAGTGGGGACTGAACACCCAGTGGGGTCTGGCTTGACTGGGTCTGGCAGGGTTGCTGGCCAGGCAGGAAGGGGTGGTGATAGCAGCTATGGACACCATTCCTTCTGGAATGCTGCCACTTCTACCACAACCTCCATTTCTTGGCATGGCCAGCAGTCCCATGAGACTCAGAGGTGACTGCCAAGTAATAGCATCACCCTACCATCACTTCTTCTTTCTGTCACCCTCTTCTGCTATGTTCTCCACACCATGTTGCCTCAGTAGAAACTCCTTGAAATAAAAACTATTTTACTGAAATGAAAAGAGAAAGTACAGTACAGTATGAAGTCATGTCAAGGCAGCTGTTGAGGGTATGCATTCTTCACTAAACATCAAAGACCCAAAATCTTGTTTTTAGTTGCAGTTAGAAGGCCCTTTGAATCAATGGGACATACATCTCTCTCTATATATATATGTGCCTTCAAATTGTCTGTCAACTTATGGCGAAACCATGAATTTCATAGGACTTTCTTAGGCAAGGAATACTCAGAGGTGGTTTTGCCAGTCCCTTTCTCTGAAACATAGCCTACAACACCTGGTATTAATCAGTGGTCTTCTATCCGAGTACTAAGTAGAGTTGACCCTGCATAGTTTCCAAGATCAGACAGGATCTGGTCCCCTTAAAATATTTATATGTGTTGATTTACCAAGTTCCTACTGATTCAGTTGAGATTAACAATTGGATGTAGGCCAAAGTGCTTTATTTACTCATTGTATTTATCTTGTTCTTTATTCCTTAAGTTCACTTGTTATCTTACACTTCAAAAAAACAGAAACCAAGACTGGCACAATCATTATATGAAGAGCTCCAGAAATATCCTGGGCCTTTTGCTGCAAGCTGGAGAACAGATGGCTATTTGGTGAAGTTTGCAATGTAGACTCTGTAATCAGTCTTTAGCTAAGAAAACTGAGGATACCACTTGTCTGTACTTTCTGCTGTATCTTCTTCCTCCACGTGTAATTGTCATGACTGCATCCTCAAGACGGCAGTTCCAATTCATGTTTTGAAAGTAACAGCCTGTGAAGGCTGGAGAATCATCAAATTGTTTTCTGATTGATTGCCTCATATACAGAAGGGTGTAATAACTGTCTGTTGTTCGGCTGCACCAGCAAAGGGATGGAGTTCATAGACATGCCGTTGGCTTTTCTGTGAGCTCATAATTCAGTGTTGTGTAACTGCTATGAATTGGGGATGTCACTTGATCACAGGTTTTAGTCAATTAAGTGTCTTGCTTCAACTCATTAATCAAAATAAATATTCCATTACTTCAATGAAGTGATATGTTCTGAGTAAATGCAATGAAGACAGCAGTTTCTTTCAAGTAAATAGAGCTGACATATTGTTTGTTCTCAGGAAAGTTATTTCAGGTGCATTCCCTGAATCAGTTCAGAGATGAATGAGAATGGTCGAGGCAGGCACTGAATGACCAGTCAGAAAGAAACACATATTTTTTAAAAACAAACACTCAACACACTCATACATGCAGCTGAGTTGCAGTATTTCATCCTTTCCGTACTGCACCAGACTGCTGAGGAATTATGCCATAGATAAGGCTGCATTCAGAAAAACAATGTCTGTTCCAAATCAACATTTGGGCCACACAGTATACAGAAAACCTACACACACTGACATCCAAGACAAAAAAGAAGCACAATAAAAACACTGGTAGGCCGGGCAAAAAGGATCTGTGAGCCCCACTTCCTGGAAGATGAACTGAAGCACCTAGACTGGGCTCTACAGCCTAACGGTTACTCCAGTTCAGACCCAGCTAGAATAGACCCTTTGAAACAGTGGAAGTGGAAGTGCCTTAACAACTGATTTAATGGGTCTTCTCTATTTGAGAATATCAGTGGGTTCCAAGTCTTAGACAGTTTCCAATTTCTGCCTATCAGACTCCAATTTAGGGGTATGTAGATGATGAGGTATCTCGGATTGTTGCAGCTCTTACTCAGATGAACTATGGTGGGTCTTGATTTATATCAGGATTGTGTTCCTGGACTTGCAATGTAAATTGAGATCAATGTAAATCATAGAATCATAGAGTTGGAAGAAACCGCAAGGGCCATCCAGTCCAACCCCATTCTGCCATGCAGGAAATCTACATCAAAGCATCCCTGACAGATGGCCAGCCTCTGTTTAAAGACCTCTAAGGAAGGAGACTCCACTACACTCCGAGGAAGGAGTGTGTTCCACTGTTGAACAGCCCTTACTGTCAGGAAGTTCCTCCTAATGTTGAGGTGGAATCTCTTTTCCTGCAGCTTGCATCCATTGTTCCAGGTCCTAGTCTCTAGAACCACAGAAAACAAGCTTGCTCCCTTCTTAATATGACATCCCTTCGAATATTTAAACAGGGCTATCATATCACCTCTTAATCTTCTTTTCTCCAGGCTAAACATCCCCAGCTCCCTGAGTCGTTCCTCATAGGGCATGGTTTCCAGACCCTTCACCATTTTGATTGTCCTCCTTTGGACATGCCCCAGTTTCTTAACATCCTTTTTAAATAGTGGTGCCCAGAACTGGACACAATATAATGAAGAAAGCCTGTTCCATAAAGAATAATTTGGGAATCATATGGAATCATATGTTCCAATAAAGGTGAAGTAGACATACATTTTGTGATTTAACCACCAACCTCCTGAATTTTACCCATTTTTATCCAACTAAGAGTTTTAAAGAGGTTTAAAGCATTAAAAAAATCAGGTGTAGATTTATCAGAGTAGAAAACTCTACAGATGCTCTGAAGAGGAACCATAAGAGGCAGCAACTGCTCATCCCAGGAGGCTTGGCTGGGGTGAGTTGGCTTGCCAGTATACAACAGTTCCTCTTCATAGTCAGAGAACAACAGGTGAGAACTTGTTCTTTTGCTGTGCCTTCTCCAGCAAGCTTCCCAGGTCAATAATCAGTAGAGAGGCAGAACATCTGCTGTGTCTTTCATAGCAGCAGCTACAGAGGGCATAACAGGAGAAGCAGCAGGATATTGTCTGCTGTGTCCTCTCTAGCAGGATTTCCAAGTGAAGAAAACACACTAGTTGTAGTAGAGAAATACTAAGAAAGCAGAGGAAATCCCTTCCAGCCATAGTATAACACCAAGATTCCAGTTTCTTTTTCTTCCTCTTGTCCTCCTGCTAACTAGGCAAAGGAAACCCTTTCCTCCAGACAGCAAGATTAGAGTTTCTTCCTCCACCTCACCACTTTCTTATCAGGCAATAGAAATCGCATCTAGTAGTGCCAAAACTGCAGTTGTTTCATCCTTCCCACTCCCGCAAGTTAGGCAAGTAAACAACAACAACAGCACACTAGTTTAATCACCTTTTCTTGTGGTTCAGAACTTCATGCCAAAACTTCAAATAACCATGCCTTCTTACCTCTTCTCTTTCTTCTCTTGCCTCTCCCTCACTCAACTTTAAAGATGTGCTGGGAGAGTTAGGCATTGTGGGTGAGACTTTCATTTATCTATCTATTTATTTATGGAGAAATGTTGTACATTTGAAATGTAAATTGGGCAACACAAATGGAGGCTGGTTTGTATCCATGTGTCCTTGTAGCCAGCAAATTATTAAAACTCTTCTGAGCAGATCTTTCTGGCTGCTGCTGTTGCAAAAATTCTGCTAAAGAAGGTCGAGTTCTTTACTTTTGGGGGCATTGTCACAGGCAAGTAAATAGTACTCTAGTGCTCTTTTTGAATAAGAAATATTGTTGTGGCCCAGATACTCTTAAAAAAATAAAGACTCATACAAGCACACAATCACAGACACACATTCTATGCATTTTGATGATAAATTGATTATGAAAAGAAGTAATAGTACTACTGTGTCAGATCTCTCCTGAGGTTCTGTGTGAAATTATGGGCAAAAGATTTGAGAAAAAATGCCAATAAACTGGAATGTGCCAAATATAGTAAAAGGTTCTGGAAGCCAAGCCCTATGAAGAATAGCTAAGGTTGCTGAGTATGTTTGGCTTGGAGAAGGGAAGACTGTGAGGTTTGATGTTGTATGCCTTCAAGTCATTTTTGTTGTATGGCAACTCTAAGGTGAACCTATCGCTTAGTTCCCTTGGCAAGGGAGTATGCTATTGCCTTCCTTTGAGCCTGAGAGTATGTGATTTGCCTAAGGTCATCCAATATATTTCAGTGGTTGACCAGGGATTCGAACTATGGTCTCCTGAAGTCCTAGTCCAACATTCAAACTACTATACCATACTGATATGGTACGAACATGGTATGATAGCCATCTTCAGATAGTTCACCAAACTTGTTTTCTACTGCTTTGGAAGATACTACCTGAATCAATGTGTTTAAATTACAAGAAAGGAAAGGATGAACTTCCTCATGGTAAGAAATTTTCAACAGAGGAATAGACTGCCTCAAAAAGTGGTGGCATCTTTTTTATTGGAGGTTTTTGTGCTGAAGTTGGATGACAACCATTCAGGGATGTGTTAACTATAGTTTCCTGTGCTGATACTAGTTTGGCCCAAGTGAACCTTGAAATTCCTTCACACTGTACAATTCTGTGATTCTAATAAATTAAAATATTTTCATATTTTCATTTTAATATAGGAGTCTTTATCCTATCCTCTGCTCCACCTTACAAAGTGCCCTTAGCCATAGATCTGTAGGCTGATGTGCTGTCAGTGTTGTATAAGTTCACAGGTTTCTGTCAGCAAGTTTAAATTTTTTTTTTGTTATTTTAATCCAAAATCAGTGTACGCTCTGCATTAAGTATGTAGAGACCACCGCCACATTGGACCAGTCCTATTTTGTTTCCAGACTCTGTCGCCCAAGTTTGTTATGAGAGTGAGCAGTAGATCTGTGGAAACATCAGTTCAGGGTATTTTATGTGCTGAAAAAGCAATGGAAGTATTTGGGAATAAATATTTTAATGTTTACTTACAAACGTATAAAGAAAATACCATAGATTATAGGAACGTTCTGACATATATTAGTTTCATTCTTTTTGATGAACCCCTACTTTATTTAGTATTGTACTATCACGCTTGGCAAAAAGAAATGAGTAGAGTAAATGATCATCTTATGTTTTCTTGTTTTTTGCATGCAATGTCTTGATATATAACAAACATGACCCTGATCTCTCCTGCCTGGATTTTTCTTGTAAGCTGAAAACTAGAGACAGATTGCCCAGCCTTTTCAACCTCTTTTCAATTTCTCAGCTTTGAATGAATTTTCTCCATTAAAAAAGTACCTAAACTTACAAACATCAGTCATCATTTCCTTCTTGGTATCCACTCTATGTATATAGTGAAATGGGAACATGGCAGTGGTGTTTTCTTTTAAATTCCCATCAAAAACATTATGCTTTTTAAACCATGGCATTCTTCTGCTATCCCTTTCCATATATTTAAAAATATACAATCTGCTAGAACATGGCCACATAGTCCGAAAAACCCACAAAAAACTATAATATACAATCTGCTTTTATGAAGTTTTCACTGTGGAGAACAACTAATGATTCTATGATTCTAACATTGCAAGCATAATATACTAAGAGCTCACATTTTACCCAACATAGGCAGCTTCAGAACAGAGAGAAATAATGCAGGGTTTCTTAAAATAAAGGTCATCCTTAAAGATTAACTATAATGAACTATTAGATTTCTGTCTAAATCTGAACTGCTAGCCTTAATGGCCTGAACTAGGTGATATATATCAGGACACTGGATGTGATCAAATCAAGACTTGGCTAGATTTTATGCACTGTTCTGGTAGTTTTCAAACAGAATACAGTGTGTCTGCGTCACGTGCGGATACATTTTACGTGGCTTCCAGCTTACGTGGAGGCCGCGCGGGGAGAATAAAATAGTGCGCTTGCCAGCGGTGTCTACGTGCCACGCTGCCACATGCACGCTCCCCATTATTTCTTATGGGGCTCGAGCATAGGCAGATTTTCCCTTACGCGGGAGGATCCGGAATGAATCCCCTGCGTACGGAGAGAGCCCACTGTAGTGACTCCTAAATGTGTTTCTGAAGGATCAAGTGCAATTGTAAGCCGCTCTGAAAGTCTTTAGCGCTGAAGGACAGGGTATAAATACTGTAAAAAATAATAAATAAATGCATATGATTTCATGGGGCATTCAGCTTGGCATCACAGAGTTGGAAGGAATCTGAAAGATCAGTTAGCAAAACAGGCTGTCAGTACAGCAATCTACCATTAAGCGCGCTGCTAGGTGGCCTTCCAACTTCTGTTTAAAAAACATCAATTAAAAAAAATCTCTGGCTTGGAAACTAGGCTAGCATCCTTTTGGTTAGTCCCAACTAGAGTAGAACCAGTAGAATCAGTTGTTGAAGGGTGGGTCAACATGTGAATACATCTAACGGATTCTATAGGCGGACTCTAGCCAGGACTAAAAGTATTTTTAGGCCTTTGTGTTCTGTGGGGAGAACCTGCTCCCCTGTGATAGGCATGGTTTGTATGCACAGGCAGATATCTATTCAGAGAAGCTGCCTGAAGCCTTGTGGGAGATGAGTTGCTATTTTAGAAAACGACAATTGCTGAAGCAAATCAGTCTTACTGCAGAGTACCTTCAGTAAATATCCCCCAAGAGTTCATACACTATGCATATATATTTTATCTAGATAATGCATTGGTTTGGACATATTAATTTCTGTCGCATTTGGTTTCCAGCAAACCATCAAGTTAAAGTATACACCAGCTTTTTAATATTAATGTATTTATTATCCTGTCTTCTGTTTGCTGCACACATTTCAGAAGTTTAAAAACTGAAAAGTTTTCTTCCTAGAGCTAATGCTTGATTCTTCTTTCTTTCTCGTTTGCAAACGCCTTCTTGACTTACTTCCAACAAGCATTTTAATGGGACCACAGTGACAATTCAGATGCCCTTCATGCACTTTTAATTAGTGTCACCAGCGATGGATGTACAGTCCCTGATGATGTTAAGTGTGTGTTTTGCTATTCTGTATGGGAACATAATGCTTGGGCTGACTTCATGTACTCATACCTGTTGGCTTGGGGAAATTTTGGGTAAACCCAGATTTAAAGGTTATGGAGAACATTTTCCCGTGGAGGTGTATAATACCATGGAGATTACATGTGTATGTCAACAGGGAGCCCATAGTGTACAGTTCCTCTCCCTCCACCAGTTCTCCTCCCCTCTTCACTCTTTCAGTTTTTGTTGTTTGCTGTTCAGTGAATGAATAGAGACCTCCAAAAGCCCAATCTTCAAGTGGTTTGGCCAGGTCTTCGAAACGTAGAGCTGTGGCTTTCTTGAGTTTATCCACCTGTTATACGGCCTCCCTCTTTTTCTTTTGCCTTCCCCTTTTAATCTTTTCCAATCAATCATGTCACTTCATAATATGTCCAAAGTACAAGAGCCTTCATTTATGCATCTTAGCTTCTAGTGAGAGTTCAGGCTTGATTTCCTCTAAGACTCATTGCTTTGTCTGTTTTAGCCATTATGATATCATTGAACTCTCCTCCAGCACCACATTTCAGATGTGTTGATTTTCTTTCTGTTATCTTTTTTTCACTGTTCAGTTTTCACTCCTATACATAGAATTCAGAAATACTGTACCATAAAAAACACCTCAACTGTAAGAATCTCTTTGGTTTCGCTTCTGTATGAGGCTCAAGCAATAATAAACAAAAACCAGTAAGGGCTGAAGAAACCAATGATTTTAGTAAAAAAGAAAATTAATTTATTTAATCTTCTCTAGTCCTTCTTTATGTTAAAGGGACATAAAGTACTCATTCCATAAAAAGAACTGAGAAAAAGAAACTAAGTCCAGGAATTACAATGATCTGATATTGTACATCAGTGGGTCACAAGCTATCTGATGTGAGTGAACTGGCATTTTCCCCACCGAATGGGCCAGGGACTGGTACTTTACTTGTATCCATTGGCTGCAACTTTTCTGGAAACTTGCTATGGTCTGGTAACCAGTGCTTTGTGACCAAACTGGTGGTCTATACACCACAAATTTGAGTAGCACTATTGTAGAGTCTTACATAAAGATCTACTCTCTACATAGTATTTAGAAATACATTTTATAAATCATTCTAAAATTTTTCAAATTTTTTGTTGCAAAAGTGAGACTTTGGGAGGGAGTTGTTTTTTTTCCTATTTTTTTTTCCTAGGGCTACTCAGTTCTGTCGGAGTACCAAAAAACAAATTCAGTGATTATTTATAATGGTAGTGTTCTTAATTTGGTCTTTGATTATAAATGCTGTCTTATTAATGTTACACACCCAGAGTTTTCAGATTATCATTTGAAAGAGGATGTATCCACTTGAGCATTTCAGATTTGGAATGTCCTAATAAGGAGGTATCGAATTCTGGTCTTCTTGGGGCTGTTCAGACAGTCCCAAAGGGCCGTCATGGAGCCGCCCCTGTTTCAGCCAGATTGGGGCTGCGGCAACCACATGCGGCAGCCCTGATCTGGCCTTTCCAGGGTGTCATAGCCACGTTGCTGCCTTTTGGCAGCACCCCTTTGGCGCTGCGTCATATGCATGCAACGCCAGAGGAGTGCCATGATGCCGTGTGGAGTGATGCGTGGCATCATTGCACTCTTGGGGGCAGAGTTGGGGCATGTGTCATGTGGACCCGATGCCTGACTTCGCCCCTAGGCTGGCCTTTAATGGCCGGTCTGAACACGGCCCTTGTTCTTACTCCTAATGTCTGCAATGAACCCCTTTTGGTCCTTTTGGGACACTTGAGCAGTCATTTCCTCTCTGCTTTCTCATCATGTAATTCTTGTAGATCTCTTTTCATCCACTCTGTACTGCAGGTGTGTTACTTCAGAAATAAAAGTTATTTGTATACAATTGGCCCCCACTTTCTTCTCTGTTTCTCCATTGTATTTCAGTCTTCTTAACCTTGTCATATTTTCAGTTGTTTTAACAAGTCCAGAAATGAAAACCAAGATTGAACAAGAGTTGAAAGCTATTCTGACCTTCAGTGATTTTCCCTTCAAACTATCAGATTCTTCCTAACCATCTGAAAAAGACATTGAAAAGGAAATAGACAAACACTTGATCCCAAACATGGGTGATTGGCAATTGAAAGAGGTGATAGCCCAGGTCCATTCTGCTTGATGGCTACTCTTAAATGTTATGGTCCTTTTGAAATTACTGTACTGTACGAAAAAAAAAAAAAGCAAATCTGAGCTGAAAGTCCTTGAGGCTGGAACAATATTGTCATTCCTGGTTTTGGTATCTATTTAGTTTTTAAATTTGCCCCAGCTTTTTACTACAGAAATAAAGCTCAAGGCAGCTAACAACATCATTGAACAAAGTAAGAGAAGGTTCTCTGCTATGTGCCCATCTAGAGGATCTATGCAAAAGATAGTTTTTGAGATCCATAGAAGTTCATGTTTGGATGTTTTCTCTACAGTAGTATGAAAGTAAGTTTGCTAAAAAATTTGAAGCCACAAGCAAAGCAAACTCAAATCTCAGCTTCTGGAGGAAGCTGAGACTTGCTAGTTCCAAAAAGTTCTGAATCGTTCAGGGAATCGAAAATTATCAAACTCACCTAGAAATAATGAAATACAATAACACATTAATTTCTTCTAAGACCCATTGCTTTGTCTTTTTAACAATTCATGGTATCCCTAGAACTCTCCTTCAGCACCACCATTAAAAGTGTTTTTTAGTATCTGCTTTTTTGCATATCATCTGGACCATGGTTTTGAGCTTGCTGTTTTCAAATATTTTAAGGGCAAGAAATTTATTCTATTATTAAGCCTCACAGCAATATAAATGTGCTCGGTGTTGAATGTCTGTGAATTCATCTGGTGTTACCATCTAAGTGGCTTGAAGCAAGGATGGAGGTGTTTGGGAGGAGCATATATGTGTGTGGCAAGTGTGCACTTATAGTAAATTTCAACAGGATTTAACACTGTCTCATGTCTGAAAGAAGTCCCAGATCTTGTAGACCTCTTTGTTTGAAAGAGAACAATTTTCTGGATGCTGGAGTACAGGTTATAGAACAAAGGACACGGTTGTACTCGTGTTTTGTTGGTAGACTGCTCATGGACATCTGACTGACCAGTGTGTGAATAGATTATTGGACTAGGTAGACCCTTGGTCTGACCTAGCATGGTTCTTCATATGCAATCAGTTCATTTTTAAAAAAAAGTCCCCTCTAGAACCTCTACGAAATAGAATTCAGGATACAACTCACTTACCTCCTGAAAAAAATAAAATAGAACCTGTGTTAGAAGCAACAGAAAACATTAACCAGCTCTACAGTAATCACTGAATGGTGCTACCAGCTGAAATAAAAAAGTTTTTAACCTGACATTGGAAAGGAATACATAGTTGGCACCAGGACTGACTCTCTTGGGAGAGCGTTCCAAAGTTGGGGTACCACTACAGAAAAGATCCTTTCTTTTGTACCGGCCTGATGCACATCTGCTGTGGGAGAGACATGGAGAAGGACTTCTTCTGAAGATCTTTAGGCAGCAATTGGCCCTTCAGTCTATCAACTCTGTTCTTCCTCCTTCTGTTTGCCACACCTGTTTATATTTTGTACTTTGAATATCTTTGCTGTGTGCTGAGTCTTTTGTTTCACTTGCACAGTCTTATATAACCTACAAAAAGAGTCATACAATTGCAATGCAAATTCCATTCAGATGTGATGAAGAGTTAAAATTTTTAATCCTTTTTAGCCTATTTGCATGGATTTCTGAAGGACCTCTCATGTGTACATTGTCTGGGCAGTGATGGGCCTTCGCAACAGGGAAGAGTTCTGAAAACAATATGAATTTAAATAAGCATATGAATGATAAGAACCAATAAAGTAGTTGGACCTTTCCAAACAGAACTGCTTCTGTTCTGTGAATCCATTCCTTCAATTCTGTTTTTTGCTTTGTGTTTGTCAGGACACTCTCCACCAGCGATGATGTCGAGGACAGGGAGAATGAAAAGGGCCGCCTGGAAGAGGCATATGAGAAATGTGATCATGATCTGGATGAACTGATTGTTCAGCACTACACTGAACTCACAACTGCCATCCGCACCTACCAAAGCATCACCGAGCGCATTACTAACTCACGCAACAAGATCAAACAGGTAAAAAGAGGGCCAGGCTGGGTAGAAAAAGCAAAACTCCCTACCAATGTGTGCTTGGCTTTTCAAGCCTGTACTTATGCTTATAAATAAATATAAAATGTTCACTTCTAGATATACAGTTTCCTGCTAAAAACGTTCCCAAAGTGAAGTACTGTATGGAATATAGTAAAATTGCCAAAATCACCCCCAGTGTTTTTGGAATTCAGAGCTGAGTGCTGATCCTTATACAAGCGTTTGTTCTTGATGTGTGCCTTGAAGCCATGTCCAACTTATGGCAACCCTATCATGGAGGTTTCGTAGCAAGGTTTGTTCGGAGGAGATTTGCCATTGCCTTTTCCTGAGGCTGAGGGTGTGTGACTTGCCTAAGGTCACCCCCTGGGTTTCATGGCCAAGCTGGGAATCAAACCCTGGTCTCCAGAGTTGTAGTCCAACACTCAGACCGCTATGTTGTGCTGGCTCTTTTTATCCAAGACTACATCACTCTGGCTCTCCTTATACAAGACTTTGTGTGAAGTCTTTTTACACCTGATTTGCCCACACTTTTCCTCCTTGATCTCTGTCTAGCTGGAAGTATTTTTTAGCACCATTGACATTGAGAGGATGGTGAAGGAAGGTTGTTGTTTTTTGTTTTCTTATGCAAACCTTGCCTGGCCTGGTTGGTTCATTTCATAGCTTTATATTAATTTTAAATTAAAGGTTTGCTGAAACTGTTCTTGTTTGGGGTACAGGAATCTACTCCTCTTCTCATTTTATTTTTGCTTCTGCTACCAGATTTTCTGTCGGAGAAGTAATGCACAGGAACACTTTATCAACAGAGGCATACATGTGCAGCCAAAATTGCACAATATATCCCCCCTCCCTCAAATAGGTCAGCATGCTTGGGGAAAACTTAAAGATCTGTAGAAATGGATACTTTTTTTTTAATAAATGAGAAGGAATTCATACACAACTATCTCTTTTTGGGTTCCAAAACTTTCCTGCTCTCTATAGCTACCCACTCCATAAAGGAGGAGCATTGAAGTTTCCCGCTTGACTAGCTGAGGATCTGAACAACATACACCTCCCGAAGGCCTAAAATGAAGAAATAACTATTGGGAGACAAGATAGATTTCAGAAATTTCTTCCCTCTTGTGAGCAGCATTTTGTTACGGGGCCTTAGTTGTTCATTCTCCTTCCTTTTTTAAAAAAAACAGCTAAAGATCCAGGAGCAAACAAAATCTTTCAGCACAAGGTTCAGTAGCAGCCTTCAGATTGTATGAAAGGCTTCCAAAATTTGATTTACTTGGTGACAGAAGCTAGCTAAAACAGTTTGGAAATGAATTCTGCAAAGTAAGTGCCATAACTGAGAAGATCCTTTTCCTCACTGTTGCCAAGTTTACTTAAAAGCAGAGCAGTACAGGGCTTCTGCAGCAGATTTCATTGAAAAATGAGGAAGTGTTTTCCTTTGTTTGCTGCTTCATAGAGCTGTTATGACAATGTCTTAAGAAATCTGAAGTGGGTCCATTGTTCATTGGAACAAGGCTTTAAAATGTATGGTTAAAACTACACTGCAAATATGAATCAAGGAATAGTTTACATCTCACAGGGACATCTAAAATTGAATAACTGTTTTTGAAGCAGTGTCCCTTGCAGACAAGTCAACAGTGGTTAATTTCTCCTAAGAGTTTGGACTCTAGCTTACTCAAAATCTGCATCCCACAGGCAACTATATTTAGGCAAGCTGCAACTGAAAGATGCCATACATGTTTCCAGTATTTTTTGCTAGCTATGTCCTTGGGTGAGCTATGGGGTTCAGAAGTAGAAGTAAGGCATACTTCAGTTTGAGAGAACATGCCTTGCATCCATGTTTGCTCCCCAGTACCAAGTGAAATGGTTCATAGCATAGCTGAGAAGAGATTTTTCTGTAATTCCTTGGAGAAGGACAGTATGAAGCTAAATGGAATGTGTGCTCAAAAAAAGACAGATCTATGTGTTCCAAAGGCTCTGGGGCTGGTTGCTGGTGTGTCCTGACTCATAGGTCCTGCGGGTGGGGTCTTGGGAATCTGGGGATGAGAGTTTAGGTGTCCAAGTTAAAGGCAAGCCAGGTTATAGAAGCAGAGGTGTCTGAATGAATATTTGCCCAGTTAGTTGTTTTTCGATCCAGGGACTTCATTATCTAGTTGCCTAAAATGTGATGATGACACCTAAAATTTAGAATTACTTCTTCAGGCTGAGGTAGGATAATGAATTAAAAAAAACTGTTTAAGTTATGATTCTTATGGCTGAAATATTTTTAGCTCTGTCTGGATACTTGGTACTGTGTAAGTGCCGAAAATCAGTAAGCCCAGCAGAAAGTTTATACAGAGGGAGATCCAGTGATGTGGAATGTCTGTGGACCAGAGTAAAACTTTATGTGGAACTGCATGTGTGCAGAGTACCACAGTAGATACAAAGTGGGATGAGGACAATGTAAGTAGAACCTAATGGTTCTTTTATCCCAGGAAGGGAAGGTGGCTTATTTCAGACTGGCATTCTGCAAACAAAAGGACATTGCCCCTCTTGAGATCAAAACATGGCAACCCCCTTTTGAACTTTCAATTTCATTTAGTGTTTTCAAAGGGGAGCTGGGCTAGTCTGATCCCTTCCAAGGGTATGAGTTCATTTCAGGGATTTATATACAAAGCTAAACTCTCTGTGAAGACAGAGATCAATTACATGAAATTTGAAATAAACCATAGCCCTGGCTTACTCAATACAATTAAACTCTGCACAGGTCAAAAGAAAATGTATGGGCATAGTGACCTTGAGGGTACCCCCTTAAAATAACCAGAGAGGATGAAGGACCTTTTGGTATTTACTGTTCCTGATTAGATTCAGTCAACATGTATTGAAGGGGCTTTTCTTTAACCTCTGGAGAAGTGACAGACAGCATATTAGCTCTAATTTTCCCCAACTCTTTCTCTCCAGATTGATCTTTTAAATTAGCAGCCTTTCCTTTTTTGTGTTCCTTCTCTCTCTCCATAAAGAGATAGATTTTGCAGACCTGGAAGAAGTTTTTTCATCATGTGTGTATTGTCCAGACATCTTTGCCGGTGTCCTTGGAGAAATGGAATGGAGGGGAGTAAAGGGGGGAGATTAGAGATTGGCTTTGCTGTTTGCTTTTTCTTACCTTGTGTGTGTGTGTGTGTGTTTAAAATATACAGTACTTATCCCTGAAAGGTCAGTGTGGGTTATCAGTATTTTTAAAAAAATGCTAACCTTCTCCTCAGCCCTGGGAGGTGTCCGAGAGCAAGAGGGAGAGGGAACATGTCAAAGCCAAAGCTAAAGCAAGGTCATATATTCAGCATAATATTCTAAACTTCTTCTGTTTTCTTTTACATTTTAGTACCCAAAGGGGAAAATATAACCTGTGAAAAGATTACATTTTCAAAAAAAATTGGCTGTCTAACTTATTAACTAACTTAATTAAGTTATACACTCATCTTTAGTGTGATTTTCTTTGGCTCAGATGTCAGCATGATGTGGAGTTTGTTGTCTTGTTGTTACCTCCTGGTTCTCAGATGGGACCATCTGGATTTTCCATCTGAATTTATGAAACTATCTGAATATCATTGATGGAACCACCTGGGTACTGTTATTTCCCTAGTCACCAATTAAGCCATTTGAACATTTACCGTATATATTCGACTGTAAGCCGACCTCGTGTAAGTCGAGGGCAAGTTTTGAGGCCAAAATTATGGATTTTGTTATGACCCATGGATAGTTGAGGTATAACTTTGGTATATATAGCAAAGGATCTAAAGGATGAAGCAAAGCAAAACAATGTCAAAGAACTTACAAACTTCCAGCAGACATAACTCTTTGTGTTTACTCTTAAGGCTGGATTGATGAGAGAATAATAGGGGTCAGTGCTTCCAAGGCAGATTATACTCTTGTTTTTCACTAGGGGATGGTTCCTTCTTTTAAATAAAAGTTAAGAAACAATACTTACATTGATCCACTTACTCAGTTTTTTGAGTCAATTTTTGACCTAAATTTCTAGACTTATACATGAGTATATACAGTAGGTGTTTGTCCTGAGCTCTCCACAAGTGTTTGCTGGAAGGGCATCCAGAAGATTTTCCTCTAAGGGACTGCTTTCTGCCCCAAAAGGATTTTTGGTAAAGGCAATGCCATGAAGACAATTGGGAGCTGCCTATGAGCAGCTGAGTGGCATATTCTGGATTGGATTTGTAGGAAAGTTATGAAAAGGGTGACCACCATTGTTTTGGGTAGAGTTTAGGATACACTTAAGCTGTTACTGTACTTGTAAAATTGGCAGTCCAGTTAGATAGGCCTGTTACAGACTGCCAAAATAAAGCTGCTTCGGGTCTCTTTGGAGGTATGCTGTTTAAATGATGCATGGGTCCTACGAGTCTGGAGGTCGCGCCAAAGCCACACTCCATTCCTAAGCACTGAAGTGCAGCTTTGGTGCAGCTTCTGGATTCTTAGGATGCATGCATCATTTAAACAGCATACCTCCAAAGAGACCCGAAGCAGCTTTATTTTGGCAGTCTGTAACAGGCCATAGATACACACTAAATTGATTGATTGATTTGATTACAACTGGTCTTTCTCCCAAATTGGGATCTAAAGGGGCTTACAACAGTTTAAAGCCTTAGGGGAAGAGGCACCTCCTCCTTTCTGAAACTACTAAAGGAATGAAACCTAGGCATGTTTTCTTTTTAGATGCCAGGAGCTACTGGGTACTCAGACCTTTGCTCTCTGTTACATGGGTGTTGCTTGTGTTGATGATTCTACAGCAGCATCCTATAAACTTTGAGGCTGGAAGCCAAAGAGCTACTTTTTAGGGGCATGCAATTTAGGATTTGGGGCTCCCTCTTCCCTTTAAGCAACAAAGCCCTGTACCATGTAACACACTGCTTTTGAAAGCTATTGTCAGAAATGGTGGGTCTCTGTTTTTGTGTGTCAGGTGTGGAAGTAGTTTTGAGTATCTTTTTGTATCCTGGCCAGAGTCAAGAAAAGCTGTGGCCTTTTGTTGCCATTGTTGCCCTTTTCCATTAAAAGCAAATTGGGCTTTGCAACCTTTCACAGCAGCAGCAGCAGCAGCGTGGATGTGTATGAGATCAGGTTCCTTTAAACACATTTTCATGTATTTGATGTGTTTCCATATTCGCGTTTCAACGTGTTTCATTTTCCACCTACTAATAACAACCCCACAAGGGAGGTGTTGCTCGCCTGTCAGCCATCTGTCAAAGCAGGCAGGTGGAGCCAGGTTTGGAGGGGAGCTGGATTTTCAACTAGACCAGAAGGGATAGCATTATTACCTGGCTGCAGTTCACACCATTTTAGGTTAAAGATATTAGGCAGAGGCCAACAAAACATAGTGAAATTAATAGAAGTGTAATGATAGCTATGGCTGAATCCCATTCCATTACTTTCAGTGGGATATAAATATGTAGGGAGTCTGCTTCCATTCTTAAGCAATGTATGCACAATCAGTCTTCCATTGATCTCTTACCTTCTGCTATAAGGAAGTTGTTTGCTTCCAATTACAGTATTTCAGGAAGTGTTGCATAGTGTATATATGTTGCCTCCAAAAACCAACTTTTGGAGAACAAGAGTCTATATAGGGTTAGGCCCAACTGTTGCTTTTTAAAATCCTGTTGCAAACTTGCCTGATTCTAAGATGAATGATTTATAGCAGCATCTTAACCTCTTCTATATGGACTGGCTTTGGGAGAAGCCAATAGAAGGGACTGTTGTTTTTTTAACAGTACTATGTTTTATACTGCTTACCGTAATTGGTCGGTTTATAGTTATGGCTAGATGATTGCAGCCAAAAACTTGACTAGTTATTTTAGACTGATTTATGTATATAATTCCTTGCTTCTGCTTTTTTATGCTCTCTTCCCATCCTGAGTTTGTTGTTCTTGGTTTCTTTTCCTCCTCCTCCTAGAATCATCCCTATAGATCTTTAGGAGATATGTCAGTTTATATTTTGAGAAGTGAAAACCAATCTGTTTTTCTGTATTGCTCCCTTTCCAAACTTCTCCTCATTTCTTTTGCTTGCTTGTGTGACTTGATCTTCTGCCTTCTTTGGTCAGTCTAGCTTCTGCTCTCCTAGCTTTTTTCTGCATTAGTTCCAATTCCTCCAGGTTTACTCAGCTTCTTCAAAGATTGCACTGTCTCTCCCATGTTAGAGGTTTCGCTGCCTTCACCAAATCCAAATAACTGTTGTTATTAGTTTTTAATCATTTTCTGCCCTTTCTGTGCCTTCTAGGCAGAACAGGATGTAGAGCTGAAGAAAAATTGGACTGGATAAGACCAAACAAATTGAAACTTAATCCAGACAAGACAGAGGTGCTCAGGTCACTTGGGTAGATCAAGGAATAAGGGTTCAGCGTTAATTGGATGGGGTTACACTCCCCTTGAAATCTTAGGCTCGTAGCTTGGATGTTCTTCTGGATTTAACTGAGTCTGGTTGCCCAGGTTTCAGGAATGACCAGGAGTGCATTTGCACAGTTAAAACTAGTGCAGCAGCTTCGCCCATTTCTTGAGACTTCAGATCTAGTTATGATGACACATGCCTTGTTTATATTCCATTTGGGCTGCTGTAAAGAAGCATGGCGTAGTGGTTTGAGTGTTGGACTGTGACTCTGGAGGTCAGCTTCCAGCTCGGCCATCAAACCCACTAGATGACCTTGGGCAAGTGACATGCTCTCAGCCCCAGGGGCAAACTTCCTCTAAACAATTCTTGCCAAGAAAACCCCATGATAGGTTCACCTTAGGGTCACTGTAAGGTGGAAATAACTTGAAGGCACACAAAGCACTGGGACTGCCTTTGGAAACTATGTTTTATACTGCTTATTGTATAAAGGAGTCCAAAATGCTGCAGCAGAATGCTTACTAGAGCCAGTTATAGGGGGCATATAACTCCCTTGTTAAACAGCTTTACTGGCTACCAGGTTATTTCCAGGCACAATTCAAAGTGCCTCTCATGACCTATATGGCTTTGGCCCATATGAACCTGGCAGAATTCTAAGATCTGCAGGGGGAGGCTTTTTCTTGGTCCCGCCACCATCACAGGCTCATCTGCTGAGGACATGAAAGAGGGCCTTCTCAGTGGCTACTCCCACCCCCTGGGACTCCCTCCCACAGGAGGCTAAGCTGGCCCCCTCCCAGCTTTCATTTTGCCAGCAAAGACATATTTGTTTAAGCAGGCTTTTAATGTGTAGTTGCTCTCAGGGAGACCTCCTATTGTGTGATGTGTTTATTTTTTAAAAACTTTTGTATCCTTTTAAAATAAATTTTATACTGGTTTAAATGAGATACTTTTAATTGTTTTTAAGGGAAGGTAATGGCAAACCTCCTCTGAACAACCTTCCCATGATAGGCTCACCTTAGGATCATCATAAGTCGGAAATGACTTGAAGGCACATAACAACAATAGACATCCGTTTTGACTGATTCCTTCTGTGAGCCGCCTTTGGTCCCAATCTGGGAGAAAGGTGGTATATAAATGAAAATCAGTCAATCAATAAATATTGTGTGTGTGTGTTTCACTTTGTTAGTCCTTCCTCTACCATACAATGGTCTGAAGTGTGGGAGCTGGTGTATGGATGGTCCAGGTTTGTGATGTTGGTGGGTAAATCCTGATAGACTTTAAATCCCTTGTTGCACTGAGGAATGTTTCTCCCTAGTGCTCCAGTCAACCATGTCCTTATTAATTGTATTTTATTCCATTCTTCTGCTTGTTTCCCATCCATTTCCCAAATCACTTGGCACTAAGCATGATTGGTCCTTATTGGATTTTTTTTAATGCAGGTATCTCTTCTTCGTTTGCTTGCTTTTTTGTACTTCTACAAACCTTGTAGAGCTAGTGTGGTGTAGTGGTTTGTGTTTTGACCTAGGGCCCTAGAGACCAGAGTTCAAATTCCTTCTTGGACATGAAAACCGGTTGGGTGATCTTGGTCAGATCTCACTCTCAGCTTCGGAAGAAGGCAATGGCAAATCTCTTCTGACCAAATCTTGCTAAGAAAATGCCATGATAGGATCACCTTAGGGTTGCCATATGCTGGAAATGGCTTGAAGGTGGACAGCAACAACAGCTACAACACCTTAAAGCAGCCTTGAAACTCCTGGTACCTTTCTCTTCTCCTTGAGTGCTGTAGCTTTTGGCTACATAAGCCATAGAACCCAACACTTGAATACAGGGAAGTGAAGGGGTATTGACTGTACTGTAATTCCACTTGGCTAGTGAATCTCAACCATTCCTGTTGCTAATACAGAAGCTGTTTTACTCACCCGAGCTCTTTTGTGCTGCCCTTTACAGGTCAAGGAGAATCTGCTGTCTTGCAAGATGCTTTTGCATTGCAAGCGTGACGAGCTGCGCAAGCTGTGGATTGAAGGCATTGAACACAAGCATGTCCTGAATTTGTTGGATGAGATTGAGAACATCAAGCAAGTGCCCCAGAAGCTGCAGCAGTGCATGGCCAGCAAGCACTACCTTACAGCCACAGATATGCTGGTAAGGGACAATAGCTGGTGCTTGACAGACAGCTGTCTGATAAGTGTTTGCTGGATCTGCTATCTGGGTTTGAGTAATTAGATCTGCCATTTACTCCTCTGCTGTATTGTTCTCCTTGCCTTTCTCTTTTGCCCTCTTCTGTCACTCACTTCTCTCCCCTCCTACCATCTTCAGTCTATTAACCTCTTTGGCTGCTTTGAAAGCTTTACTGACTTTGACCCTATGTCCTTAACCTCTCTTCCTGTCCTCTCCTCAATTGTCTGTGGCTTCCACTTCTAGCCTCTCCCCCTTCTCTCTTCATTTCTGTCACTATCATCTTTGCCCCTAAGGATTCAGCCAGCTTTCTTGTCCTTGTTTCCGCACACCAGTCTTTTAGGCAACTGCAGCTTCCTTCCTGTTCTCCCTTTTCTTCTTTCTACTTTTGTCAGTTACTCCAGAATGGTTCTTTCATTGCAGTAATGACACCTCTGATGTCTCTGCACTGCATCTCAGTTGTCCTCCCCATTTATCCTAAACTTCAAGATCTAATATCTAAGAATCACTATCTTTTGGCCTTTATATATGGATTGTTGAGGGGAGAGCCAGTGTGCTGCAGTGGTTTGAGTATTGGACTAGGATTCTGGGGGACCAGGATTTGATTCCCTGCTTAGCCATGGAAGCCTACTGGGAGACCTTGGGCAAGTCACACTTGCTCAGCCTCAGAAGAAGGCAATGGCAGACCTCCTGTGACTGAACAGTTTTACTCCAGGAGCTTTTGATACAGACTCATTATCTGTCCACGAGCATGTCATTTTCAGTAAGCTCCAGCAACACAAGATCCTTATTGTCCTCATCAGAGGTTCCTGTCACTTGGGAACTCTCCTCTTTACCATCATTAATTAACAATTTTCAAACATGTTTTCCATTCCTAGTCCTGAGTTGTACCTAATGTGTCAATCTAATGAATTGGTTAATTGGTAATCAGTTGACCACTTTGGCAAACTCTGGATGCAGGCCAGCCAAAGCACAGCTAAAAAGCCTCATGTCAATCCCTGCGCAGCCCTAGACTTCCTGGATACTCTCTAATTTACCACCCCATTGGCTGAAAATGGCAGATTGTACCTATCAGAACTTCAGAGGAGGGCAGTTTACCATTTATTAAATATCTCACAAAACTACAAATCCCAAGATTCAGTGTGGTGTTAAACTGCATTATTTGTGCAGTGCAGTTTCAGCCAAGGCTGTTTTTGTGAACCATATTCTTCTACGTCTCCTTTTCTCAAAAGAGGGGGTTAATTGCCTATTTTGGAAGCCTCCAGGAGTAATATGAAGACTTGCATCTGAGGAAGTAGACTTAAGTCTACGAAAGCTCATGCTGCCATCTTCTTTCATAGAATCATAGAGTTGGAAGAGACCCCAAGGGCCATCCAGTCCAACCCCCTGCCATGCAGGAACTCTCAATCAAAGCATCCCTGACAGATGGCCATCCAGCCTCTGCTTAAAGACCTCCAAAGGAGACTCCACCACACTCTGAGGGAGTGTGTTCCACTGTCGAACAGCCCTTACTGTCAGGAAGTTCCTCCTAATGTTGAGATGGAATCTCTTTTCCTGCAGCTTGCATCCATTGCTCTTTCTTTCAGTTAGTGTCCAGGAGTAATAATTCCCCTTTTAAACAGGTTTCATTTTCTGTTTCTAAAAAAGGGAGTCTGGAGGAAAGATAACTTTTAAATGACAAACCTTGCTCCCTCCCCCCTTCCCAGATGCCTGGGGAATCTAGTTGCTTTTTGGGGGTAGTGGGAATGGGGCAAGGGAGTTGGTGAGTGTGTGTCCATCAGGATCCAGTGGACAACAAGCATGACTCCTAGGTCCTCACAAATTGTCCATCTGGGCTCTGTCTGGCATAGCATTTTCAATTTGTAAATAATTTTGTGTATGTTGCTGCTGCATCTTCCCTAGTTCCAATTTGGAGACTGAGGCGCGTTACAGACGGGCAAAAAGGGGTGTGCTCATGACGTCATGAAGGTATAGCCTTGAGACGGCCCTTACCTGAATGCCGCCATGAACGCGCCGCCTGTACGCCCCAAGCGGGAAGAAGCGGCATTAAAAAGGTGCCACTTTTTTCCGCTTCTTTTCTATATACTGCACAACTGCGCATCTCCGTCTGTAAGCTGCTACACCGGTACGCCACAATTGTCACGCCGCAAATTTAAGTTGCCAATTTAAAGGCTCCGAGTCAGAGTCGGGGTCCTGGAACATGCGCAGTTTGCACCAAGGCTCTAATTAGAGCGTCAGATGCCATGCAGATGTGGAAGCTGCGGTGCAGCTGCACTCTATTTTAATGCTCGTAACCCTAACCCTAGAGCAACATGTACGCATGCGCTGCTAGAATTGTGGAAAGTTTGGAATTTAAAGTGAACCCCTACACACATTCCTGCGCCATTTTCACCTAACAATAAAAAAA
>NC_056526.1:5516144-5607276 GCF_019175285.1 Sceloporus undulatus | reverse complement strand
ACATCAAGCAAGTGCCCAGAAGCTGCACCCAGCCAGTGCTAATGGCCAGCAAGCACTACCTTACAGCCCCAGATATGCTGGTACGGGACAATAGCTGGTGCTACATGACAGCTGTTGATAAGTGTTGTGGATCTGCTATCTGGGTTTGGTAATTAGATCTGCCATTTACTCCTTGCTTTATTGTTCTCCTTGCTTTCTCTTTTGCCCTCTTCTGTCACTCACTTCTCTCCTCCTCCCCCATCTTCCGTCTATTAACCCTCTTTGGGCCTGCTTTGATAGCCTTATGACTTTGACCCTATGTCTTCACTCTCTCCTGTCCTCTCCTCAATGTCTGTGGCTTCCAATTCTAGCCTCTCCCCTTTCTCTTCCTTTCTGTCCTACATCTTTGCCCTAAGGATTTTCAGCCAGCTTTCTTGTCCCTGTTTCCGCACCCCGTTCTTTTAGGCCACTGCAGCTTCCTTCCGGTTCTCCCTTCTTTTTTCTTTCTACTTTTGCAGCCTCCGAAGTTCTTTCCTTGCAGTAATGAACCCTCTGATTGTCTCTGCACTGCATCTAGTTGTCCTCCCATTTATCCTAAACTTCACGATCTCATATCTACGCCATATATTTGTTGTGTTGTTTTACCTTATATAGGGAGGTGGGCTTTAGGGGTATTGAGCCAGTGGCCTGCTGCAGTGGTTTTGAGTATTGATCGGATTCTGGGGGACCAGGATTTGATTCTTTCTTAGCCATGGAAGCCGACTGGGAGACCTTGCGGCAAGTTCACACTTGATCAGCCTCGAGACGGCAATGGCAGACCTCATGTGACTGAACAGTTTTCCTCCAGACGGCTTTTTGATACAGACTCATTATTCTAATCCACGAGCCTGTTTCATTTTTTCCGTAAGCTCCAGCAACACAAGATTCCTTATGTCCTCATCGAGGTCCTGTCACTTGGGAACTCTCCTCTTTACCATCATTAATTAACAACTTTTCAAACTGTTTCCATTCCTAGTCCGGTTGAGCCTAACGTGTCACCCTAATGAATTGGAATGCGTAGGTAATCAGTGACCACTTTGGCAAACTCTGGATTGCAGGCCGCCAAAGCACAGCCTAAAACGGCTCAGTCAATCGGAGCAAGCCTTAGACTTCCTGGATACTCTTAACTGTCCCACCCCATTGGATGAAAATGGAAGATTAGTTAACTATAAGAAAACTTCAGAGAGGGCAGTTACCATTTAAATAAGGTGTGGCAAAAAAGGGTCCACCAAAAACATGCGGTTAAAAAAGCCTGAATTGACAATGAGAAATAATGTACGTAGTGTGATGCAGCTTTAACTGTTATGGTCCAGCCTATGGCATCATGAGATTTTGTTTGGTGTTTGTTGGCACTAGAGCTCTCTGACACGAGAAGGCTACTACATATCTCCAAAAAACTTAAAAATCCCAGATTCAAGATTCCCGTGTCGTTGTAAACTGCCATTATTTGTTGCAGTGCAGTTTTCCGCCAAGCTTGTTTGTGTGAACTCATATTCTTCTACGTCTCCTTTTCTCAAAAGGAGGGGGTAATTGCCTATTGGAAGCCTCCTAGGAGTAATAATATTGAAGACTGCATCTGAGGAAGTCGACTTACGTCTAGAAATTCATTTGCCCTGCCATCTTCTTTCATAGAATCATTAGAGTTGGAAGCGACCCAAGGGCCATTCCAGTCCTAACCCCTGCCATGCAGGAATCTAACAAAGCAATCCCTGACAGATGGCCCTCAAGCTCTGATTAAAGACTCAAAGGCGACTCCACCACACTCTGCGGGAGTGGTTCCACTGTTGGTGAACCGCCCTTATGTCAGGAAGTTACTCCTAAGTTGAGATGGAATCCTTTTCCTGCAGCTTGTATCCATTGCTCTTTCTTTCAGTTCACGGTGTCCAGGAGTAATTAATTCCCCTTTTACAGGTTTCATTTTTCATGTGTTGTTTCTAAAAAAGGCGGGAGATGTTGGAGCGAAAGATACTTTTAAAGACAAACCTTGCTCCCTCCCACCTTCCCAGATTCCTGGAGGAATCTAGTTGCTTTGGGGGGTAGTGGGAATGGGGCAAGGGGTGGTGAGTGTGGTCCCTCAGGATTCCAGTGGACAACAGCATTACTCTAGGTCTCACAAAATTGTCCATTCTGGGCTCTGTTATGCCATAGCATTTTCAATTGTAAATAATTTTTGTGTCATGTTGCTGCATGCATCTTCCCTAGTTCAATTTGGAGACTGAGGCGGTTACAGACGGGCAAAAAGGGGTGTGTGTCATGACGTCATTGAAAGTATAGCCTTGAGTCGGCCCTTACCTGAATGCCCGCCACATGAACCGTCCCGCCTGTACGCCCCAAGCGGGAAGAAGCGGCATTAAAAAGGTGCCACTTTTTTCCGACTTTTTTCTATATCACTGCACAACTGCGCATTCCGTCTGTAGCTGCTACACTACGGTCGCCACATGTCACGCCGCCAATTAAGTTGCAATTTAAAGGCTCCGAGAGTGTCAGCTGCCTCGATTAAGGATGTCGGGGCGGGCAGGGTCCTGGAACATGCGCAGTTTGCCCACCAGGCTCTATTAGAGCGTCGATGCCATGCCAGATGTGGATGGTAGTGCGGTGCAGTGCACTCTATTCCTGCTCGTACCCTCACCTCGCGCAACTGTACGCATGCGCTGCTAGAATTGTGGAACGTTTGGAATTTAAATTGAACCCTACACACATTCCTGCGCCATTTTTCACCTAACAATAAAAAAATGCTAAAACTTTAATATTTGATAGTACAATGGAGGTGTGATGGGGGCTGGCAGGGGGGAAAGCGGTGGTGGTTTTGGCAGCGGCTGAAGCTGGGCTGTGCATTGCAGATTCAGCAAGAGCGCGGGGACCAAAGGAGAGGAGGCACTCCATGTGATGCTGGTGACACTGGCAACCACCCCCAAGCAAGCCGACAGGATGCCAAACCAGCTGATCACCAGCTGGCAGGCTTTGTTCTTGGGTAGGGCGGGGGAAAAAGTTTAAAGGGGCCTGGGCACTTTAAATGTGCACATACGCTTTCTGCCGCCGGTGCTGACCGGCGCAGCTGTGTAGCTGCGCATCCGCCAGCCGGCAAAAGAAAAAAAAGCTGCCTCTCTCTTTGCAGCATCCTGCGAGGTGGCAGTATGGAAGCTGCAGGTAAGAAACGGCCCCAGGTGAGGCGTCTTCACTACCCCCAGTGTGGAAGCCCCATCCACCTTAGCCACGCCCCTGGGGCGGGCAGTCTGGAGGCTCTGTATTCAGGGGAAGACACCTTCAAGATGTCTTCCCTTGCCCGTCTGTAACCCACCTGAGGTTAAGAGGATTTGGACCTAAGTCTCATTCACAGTGTGTCTCCATAGTTAGCAGAGGAGCCTGAGTGCACATCTAAGTTTTCTCTCCTGCCCTCTATTATTACTATGCATCTTCTTAGCCATATCTGTTAAAAGTGTGGCAGTCCTCAGGTTGTGTATTCCTTTGATCAGTTAAAACCAAACTCCTAATTGATTTGTCAGAATGCACTCTGCTCTACCAGCCCACATCTTGAGCTTCCAGTTCCCTTTCCTCCCCGATAGCATAGCTGTTTCTTCTTTTCTATAGCTAGACATTAAAAGCATCTAGAATGGAGCCCCTTGACTTTAGCCTCCTTTAGTGTATTTTCTCTCTCCACATCCGAATGATGCCATAATTGTGCTCTTGCTGTTGGTTAATTCCATTCTCCTTCATTGTATCATCTGAGCAGCGTATAAAATAATTATTAAACTGTCAGGGATGCATAATATTTCTGGATCTCCTTGTCCTTTGTCCTCAAGGTAAACAGCTGTTGGCTTATCAAAAGCCAAAAATGATCCGTCAAAGACGCTGATATCTCTTATGTTGAAATGGGAGAACTGATAAATATTGTTGCCTGTAGCTTTGTGATATGTGCAGTCTAAATTAGACCTTTGCAGTCATTGTGTGGGCTTGATGCAAGCGCATTAATGGCATAATTTCTGGTTGCTGCATCACATTTCTGCAGTCTGTTCTTTGTATTCCACTCACATTAATTGAAGTAATTTTGCCACTGAAGCGTGTTTCCAACCTCTGCATTTAAATTGAAATTTTAATTCCCTTATTGTTTGGCAAAGATGTCTGAAGATGGCTTGTTACAGGTTTCATTATCACTCAAAACACTCCAGCTGCTTCTAATGTACAATGATTAATTCTGGGAAGACTTATTAATGTAAGAAAGGCAACCTTTTCCCAGAAGCAGGAGCAAAGAAGCAAAGGTATTTTGGTGATGGCTGGTATTTATATGAAAGCTAGAAGAAGAAAAATGTGGGCTTGTAGCTGGCTGTTGATACCAGTTTAAAACTTGCAGAAATGAGACTGACAAATTATCGGCAGTTTTGTGAGTAAATCCAACAAGAATAAATTTGGAATGCTATAGCAGTTGCCAGTTATGCACAAAAGTGCTGGAGGTCCCATTACGTTGACTTAAAGCTTATGCTGAGAAATAAGTCCTATTATCAAATATACCTGGAGAAATTTTCGTATGCATCCTTCTTCCTCTTGCTGTATAAGAACACTGTCTGAAGCTGGTCAGTTTTCTTTCTGCAAGTCTGGAATATCCTGCAAATTAAAGGAGAGAGAGCTCTCTTAGTATAGCAGAGGTGAGAATCATACGGCCCTCAAGATGTTGGTTTGCAATTCCCAGTTTTCCTCTCCACTGGCTATTCTGCTGGGACCTATAGTCCAATAACATCTTGAGGGTTACACAATTCCCACCATTGGTGCATGAAGTACAGGATAAGAAGCTGCTTTATATTGTGTTGTACCTCTGGTCTATCTAGTTACATATTGTCTACACCAGAAGTGGGCATGTTTGTGAGAGCTGGGGCTCAGTTCTCCTCCAGATCCCCCTCATGCCATATTCCCCTCCCTCCAACAAACTGAAATACCTGTTGTTCATGTTTTGCAGTCCGTCTCAAAATGGAGAATTCAAGTAATGTTGCTCCCATTTCCTGTTGCCATTTTGAGAGGAACAGCAGAGGGAAATGGAGGTATCGGGGTAGTAAAGGGTTCTGGGGTGCTTGTTGGGAATGGAGTGAGGATATTTTTGTGTGTTTTCATATACTTGTATGGTGTGTTTTACATAGCGACGACTATGTTGCGTGCAGCCAATACACTTTTTTTAAAATGTGGATTAAAATGGTTTAATTTCCTACTCAGCCATGAAACCCACTGGAGGGATCATGGGAAAATCAGATGCTCTCAGCTTCAGGAGAAGGCAATGACAAACCTCATCTGAACAAATCTTGCCAAGAAAATCCCTTGATAGGGCTGCCATAAGTTGGAAATGATATGAAAACACACCACCACCACCACCACCACAACAGCAACAACACATTTGTGGACACATTTACACAGAAGCTGTGGTCATGAAAAGCTAGCTTTGGTGATTGGTGTAACCTAAGGAGAATGAAAAATAATTTGCTTAATGTTGTTGCTTCTCTTTGAAAAGGGTGGGATACAGTCCCTTTATTGCTTATTTTCTGCTACATTTGGTTCTTTGCTGAGAACAATTCTGGCCAGTTTCTGAGCTGTGCAGTGCTGAGTGCCATTGTTGTGGCTTTCCTGCAGCTATGAAAAGCTCTTTATTTTTGCCTCCAAAGGTGAATAGTAGCATTCAGAGTTCCTCCTGAGCTTGATTTTTCCCCTTCTTGAACCAAAGCCTGCATTGCTGCCACCTTCTGTTTCATTTTCAAAATTGAGCAGGTGAAGCTATATCTCTTTGCTATTGAGTTTGATTGGAATGTGTTCAGCCTAAAATAATTTGTTCTGAACAGGAGACTTCCTTGCAGTCAAATTAGCTTGTTTTCCATTTTTGTGCTGACACAGCAACCCCTGAAGCATGGTACGTTTCCCCACTGCACCTTTTCCACTGCGATATCTGAGCTTCAGTGTTAGCGGCTACCTCATTAAACTGTGAGATGTTTCTCCTGGTTTTTGGTCAAACTGCATCTCATTGCTTTCTGCTGTGAAGAAAAAAGCAGAAAGCACAAAGATTTTCCAGGGTTTTCACCTGTTCTTAATGGCAAAGTAGGTAATCTGTTCTGATCAAAGGAGACCAGCCCTCTCATTTGTGTTGGAGGCAAATGGAGTGTCTACAAACAGCTGTAGCCAGTGGAGAAGGACCTCAGCAGAAGTAGGTTACATGACCTAAGATGGGTTGGTGGTCAAGTTCTGCCATGGGCAGACAAGAAGGCAAGGAAGCATGAGCTTGTTATTATCTTCTCTTGCATTTGGTTGTTTAGACTGGAGATCGGGACATGCTACACTTCTTAGATGAGACTGGCAAGGACCTTTTTTTTTTTTTGCCTCTCTAGGGATGCATCCAGACCGGTTGAAAAATCCTAGATTTTGTTCCTGTTTTACTGGATTAAAATAACCCAAACTGGAGAACCGGTATAAAAAGTCTGGGATTGTACTGGGAGTTGATAGGAAATATTATGGGATTAACAGAAGGTGTATCTCCAGAATAAAATCAGGAAGAACTGGACCAAAATATGGGACCTACTGGTCTTTTCAATCAGTGTGGATGCACCCTAGGTGTCATGGCCCTGGAGCTCAGCAGTGACCTAGGCACAGATGCAGAGACTGAGGAACCCACATTGTTGGTAGAGATTCAGGAGCCACAAGGCTGAGACACACAAGCTTGAAACCCATAAACCCAAACAAACCTTGGTGACTCCTGAGCCTAGCTCCAACACCAGGGCAGCACACCTTCTTTACCTTGCCCTACCACCATAGACTCTTTTGGTTGACTAGAGAAGAAGAACAAATCACGCAAATCCTCTGCAGCTGTAGATTCTTTTCCTTACACCAGGGATCTTCTGTGACCCAGTCAGGCTAGCTGCCTTTTCCAACTCATAAACTGTCCAAATAGTATGGAGAGGAAGGAAACCTTAGGCTTGCTGCCAGTCTCCTGTGTTTGACCTGCTTGGAACCTTGCACTATTCCAGAATGTGCAAACAGCTCTCTGCCTAAATCTCTTTTATTTTCAAACATATTTGCACAGATGAACAGTTTTTTCCTTCATTCATAGTTATTGCACTTTGAAATGTGCGCCTTTTCCTTTTCCTTTTGAAAGCTATTTAGTTAGTTAGTTTGGTATGTTGCTTTTCTCCTGTGTGGGATCCAAGGTGCCTCATAAAAAAAAATCAGTTACAACCTGACTGTACAGTTTTAAAAACAATTAAACTCATCACATTTAAAATAGTATACAATATTTTTTTAAAAGCAGACACAGATTATAAATAAATAAATAAATAAATAAAGCACACACACCCCCAATGGGAACTACAGTATATATGAAAAGCCTGATTAAATAAGAGGGTCTTTGCCTCAAGGCAAAAGAAGGGCAAGGAAGGGACCAGCCTAGCTTTGCTGTGGAAGGGAATTCCAGAGAGTGGGAGCAACCACTGAGAAGGCCTTCTCTCATGTCCTTACCAGTAGACCCTGCGAGGGTCCTGGGATCGAGAAGAAGCCCTCCCCTATAGATCTTAAGACTCTGGCAGGTTTGTATGAGGAGATACAGTCTTTCAGAAAACAAAAACTCTGATTCTTAGAAAGTTTATGTCTTGCTGTCCAGGTATGGACCTTTGAATATGTTAGCCCTGTAGATATATTGCTTGCCCTCTGAATGCATCTGGATATGATCCATTGATAGGTTGTACTGAAACACCTAAATAGCAGAATGGTATGGTATGAATGGGGGGGGGGGAGAGTCTAAATAGCTTTGTTGTGCCTTCATTTCCAACTTACGACAGCCCTAAGGTGAACCTATCATGGGGTTTTCTTTGCATATTTCTTCAGAGGGAGTTTGTCCTTGCCATCCTCTGAGACTGAGAGTGTGTGACTTGCCCAAGACACTATGCAGAAATAATCCAGTTTGAGACTGTTTTAATTGCACTGGCTCAGCGCTAGGAAATCCTGAGAATTGTAGTTTGCTGTGGCTTCAGAGTTCTCTGACAGAGAAGGCTAAATGTCTCACCAAACTACATACCCCAGAATTCCCTAGCATCTCAAACTGGATTATTTCTGCAGTGTGTTTTGGACCTGGGTTTACATGGCAGAGCTGGGATTCAAATCCTGGTCTGCAGAGTCATAGTCCAAAGCTCAAACCACTACACAATGCTGGCTCGCTTGTTCTGACTAGTTCCTTTAAAAAAAAGTCCTTTAAGAGTTAAATTGCAGTGGAGTGGGGTGTGGGTAAGTGACCCTCCAGATGTTCCTGAACTGTAACTACCACCAGACTCAGTAAGTCTAGCCCATGCGGAGGAATGCTGGGAGATGCAATTTAACAACGTGGGGGGGGGGGCATGCATTTCTCATCCTTGCTTTTAACCACGAAGTGGAGAAACCCCTGACTTCAGACCTATAATTTCAGCATTCTATGCTTCTTCTTTCCTGCAGAAATTATCCTCTGTAGGGAAAAATCCTGAATAAGAAATGATAACTTTCTCGAGCTGAATTGCTGTCCACAGAAGAGCAGAGATTTGTTGGGATAATTAGTGCGGGTGTGTGTTGGGTGCAAGAATGGATGCATGTGTTGTATGTAGGTGTGAGTGTGCATTATGCATTATGTCTACTTGTCTGAAATTTGACATCCTGAAAATGCTGTACAGGAAGGAAGTGATTGCAAATTCTTAACAAGGTCTGAATGTATTTATTAGTTCTCTCTCACTTCTTTATAAAACCTAATCATTGCTTGCTTTTTTAGTTATAATAGTTCATACCTTGCCCTCCAGATCCACTGGAACTTTGAGGACAACTAATGATTCTGAGATGGAAGCGAAGACAAATACCAAATTGCAATGTAGTGCAATTTGAAGACAGCTGTGTATGACGAAGAGGGAGAAATAGCGCAGCATAAGGAAATGGTTTGAAGCAGGAAAACATTAAAAGCTTTGGGTTAACAAAAAATATTTTTGCCTGGTGTCAAGTAGAACAGTAGACTTGGTACTGAATGTGATATTTTGGGGCAGTTAGTCCCACAAATGAGGTGAGGCATTGCAGTTGAAAAAGACCTTTCTCTGGTTGTCACCTTCTGTATGTCATTCTGGAAACATATTCAGGAGTAACCGCACTGGCCATATAGCAAACTACAATAACATCCAAAATCCACAACACAGTGATACCTTTAGTCAGCCAACCAAAATGCCCAAAATACATGAGGCAAGCTTTCAAAACTCCACTGGCTTCTTCATCAAGCAAAGGTGTTAAGAATCATACAGGGGGGAAAAAAAAACTGGCCTGGCCTGCATTTTCTTGAAGTGTTGTTTATCGAATCATGGAACTGTAAAGTTGGAAGAGACCATAAGGGCCATCCAGTCCAACCTCTGCCATGCAGGAACTCACAATCAAAGCATCCCGGAAAGATGGCCATTCAGCCTCTGTTTAAAGACCTCCAAGAAAGGAGACACCACTATTATTATTATTAAACTTTATTTCTATAGCGCTGTAATTATACACAGCGCTGTACAAAGTCGGTAAAATTAGGAGTAAATAAAAGCCTGCCCAAGGCGTACATTCTAAGATAATAACAATTAAAAGAGGAATAGATAAAATTACCATATAGAAAAGAAAAAAACAGATTAAAAACATCAAATATCAACAAATCACATCACATCAAATATTGTCAGACAGCCAGATGACAATCACAAATTCCCTGAGAACGCTTCCCTAAACAATATGGTTTTCAGCTCAGCCTTAAAGCTGTTTAGGGAAGTGATGAGCCATGCAGAGGAAGAAGGTTCCAGGAATGAGGGGCAGCAAGAGAGAAGGGACGGATCCGGGATGGGGCAGAGGAGATCCTGGGTTGAGAGAGGAGACTTTGGCTACCAGAGCGGAGAGTGCCAGGAAGTTCCTCCTAATGTTGAGGTGGAATCTCTGTTTTTGGAGCTTGCATCCATTGTTCTGTGTTCTAGTCTCTGGAGCAGCAGAAAACAAATATTTAAAGAGGGCTTTCATATCACCCCTTAATGGTTTCCTTTCCAGGCTAAACATACCCAGCTCACTAAGGCGCGTTACAGACAGGCGCAAGAGGTGCCGTGATTATGTGCGAGGGGCGGCGCTTCTGGACGCGCCTTGCCCCTCATGTGTAATCAATATGTCAAAATGGTGGCGCCCTATACAGATGGGCGCCGCCATCTTGACGTAGCGGACACTCTGCGTCCACACGTCCCAACCCAGAAGAGACGTCGCTAGTGCGCGCTTTGGCACTTGCGACGTCTCTTCCGGGTTGCCGGAAGGAGTGCGATTTCCGCGCTCCTTTTTTGCAGCACGGAGGAGTCGCGCGGTTTGGCTGCTGCGGCTCCTCCGCACTGCAATCGACAGTGGCCCAAGACTGCCCCTTTTGGGCGGTCTGTAACGGGCCCAAGTTTCTCATAAGGCATGGTTTCCAGATCCTTCACCATTTGTTGATGTTGTTCTTTGGAGAGATATACTTTTGTCCATGTGACACTGGGAACAATACATTCAAAAGTCTAGAAGATAAATTTTGAACCCATTAGAAATGCAAAAAGGTACTACTTATGAGGTCCTAGGATCTCTCCAACCTTCCTTAGGTCACAGCCATTCTCATCTCATTCTGTGGGAGTATCTGGAAAAGACCTGAGAAGATGATGTTGATACTTGCACAGCTTCATGTTAGAGTAGCTGATTTTTTTTTTTTTTTAGAAAATTTTATTATTAAAATACATAATATACATAATATATTACTGAACAGTAAAACATAATACAGTAACAAAACATACAGACAAACATACATAACTGAAGAAAAAAACAACATAAAATTATCATGACTATACATTAAGCTCTAGTCTTATTGATCTACTAGCAAGAGTTTATAGATCACAATACATATAATTTAATAATAGATATCCTTATTCATTCTTTATCTCTCTCTTTACATTCCAAAAAAAAGAAACATCCTATCTTTACCTTTCCTTTTTGACTCATCTTCTACAACCCTCTTTCCTTTCACTCTACTCTTCTATCTCCTCTTCTGCTACCTACTCCTACCTTCTCTCACTTACCTTACCCACCTCAAATCTGCTCTACGATCTTATTTTCCTATCTTTTAAACTCTTCATAATCTGTTCTATCTTCTTTTCATTCCACTAGTAGCTTCTTATAACTTCATACAATGACTTCCTATACCAATCCTGATCCATTATTGTATGTTATGACTTTCTGATCTTTGCCTATCTAGTAGTGGATCCTACATTCCTTATTGTATATAAGTATCCTAGATGTATATACACTTCATTCCGTAAATTCTATATTCTTTTCATAATTTAAATTTCAAATTAAAGAGACAATTGCAGATTGACCCCATTTTTGTTCCAGAAATTTTATAACATCATTCCATTCCTCATTGATTTGGATTTTTTTCCCATTTCTTAAAGCCATAGTTAACTTATCCATTGCAATTGCATCATATAGTTTAAACATCCAGTCTTCTATTGTTGGGCATTCTTCATTTTTCCATCTTTGGGCATAACAGACACGTGCCGTGGTTACCATATAGAACAAGATCTTTTCTTCTCTTTTTGACAGTTTTTTGTCAAACATACCTAATAAATACAATTCTGGAATTAGGCTAATTGATTTTCCTAAAATTTGACTAATTTGAGCATTTATCTCTCTCCAATAATTCTTAGCTTTTTTACAAGTCCACCAAAGGTGATAAAAAGTTCCAATTTCTTTTTTACATTTCCAACAGCGATTATTATTTAATTTGTAGATTTTTGCTAATTTATTTGGTGGAAGATACCAATGATAAAATATCTTATAAAAATTTTCACGTAGTCCTTGAGAAACTGTGAGCTTAAAATTATTTTGCCAAGACTTTTCCCATTGGGATAGTTCTATAGGATGCCCTATGTTCTTTGCCCATTTAATCATGTGTTCCTTAACCACTTCCTCTTCCATTTCGTATTTTAGTAATAATCTATATATTTTCCCAATTGAGTTGTCTGTATTGTCTAGCATTAATTTCCCTAATTCCGAATTTCCTTCATTAATCTCTACCCCTCGTTGTTTTATATCTTCTCTATATCTACTCAGAATTTGTGAATACGAAAACCAATTAATATTCCAACCTTCTTTATTCAATTTCTCCTTTGATTTCAAATTTGTAATATCTCCACATTTTTCAATTAAATCTCTATACTTATACCATTTCCCCTCTCGAACCATCTCTTTTCTATAGAAGGCTTCATGGGGTGAAACCCATCCTTCTATAGTTGGAAACATCCTTCTTTTGTATTTATTCCAAATTTTGATTAATGCTTTCCTAATACAATGTTCCTGAAAGGATTTATTTTGCTTGTCTTTTTCATAAATTAAATAGGCATGCCAGCCAAAGGACATACCTTCTGCTTCAAATTTTAATAGATTATTATTCTCTAGATTTATCCATTCTTTAAGCCAAACCAGGCTACATGCCTCAAAGTAAAGTTTGAAATTGGGTAGGTTTAATCCTCCTTTATCTCGAGAGTCTTGTAATAGTTTAAATTTGATTCTAGCTTTCCTTCCTCTCCAAATAAAATTTGCCAAATCCCTGTCCCACTCTCTAAATATCTTTTCTGAAATCAAAATAGGTAATGTTTGAAATAAGTGAAGGATTTTTGGAAGTATCATCATTTTAATTGTGGCTATTCTGCCCGTAATTGATAGGTTTAATTTGTTCCATCTCATCAAATCGTGCCTTATATTGGCCCATAATTTTTTATAATTATTTTCAAAGAGATCCACTGTTTTACTCGTTATTTGTAAGCCTAGATATTTAGTTTTTTTCCCAGTCTTAATTCCTGAGAGATCTTCTAGGTGTTTCTCTTCACTCGGCTTCATGTTCTTGGTCATAATCATTGATTTACTCTTATTAATTCTACAACCAGTCATTTCTCCGAAATTTCCTATAATTTCCATGACTTTGGTTATATTGTTAATTGGATCCTCAACGAAAAGTATTATGTCGTCCGCAAAGGCCCGAATTTTGTAAATTTGATTTTTAATTCTTATACCCTTGATTTCATCGCTAGAATTGATTTCTTTTATCAATAATTCCATAACCAAGAGGAACAACAATGGGGAAAGTGGGCAACCTTGCCTAGTACCTCTCTGTATGTTGAAGAAGCTTGTCTTTTCCCCATTCACTCTAATTTGAGCTTTTTGGTTGGAATAAATCTTTTTAATCCAATTAGTGAAATTCTTTCCTATCTTGATTTTTTCTAATAAATTTATTAATAAATGCCAATTAACTGAATCGAAAGCTTTCTCTAGGTCAATGAACATTATACCAATTTGCTTATCATTATGTTTCCCATAATACTCTAAGACATTTAACAAGATTCTTGTATTATCCTTCATGTGTCGTCTTGGGAGAAAACCTCTTTGATCCTTATCAATCAAATTACTTAAGCATTTTTTAATGCGTTTGGCCAGTATGGAAGTGAAGATTTTATAGTCATTATTGAGCAGGGATATTGGACGATAGTTTGAAGGTTCTAAATTATCTTTGTCTTCTTTTGGAATCAGAACTATTTCTGCTTCTTTCCAAGATTCCGGAAAATTCCCAATTAGTGCTTCATTCATAATTTTCTGTAACAGGCCTACTAATTCTTTTTTAAAGATTTTGTAAAACATCACGGTTAGCCCATCATTACCCGGGGATTTCCCTGATTTGCTTTCATTTATCGCTTCCCAAACTTCCATTATAGTAATGGGCTGATTTAAATGTTCCCTATAATCATCAGGTATATAATTCGGGTCCACAATGTCTAAATACTTTTGAATTTTTTCTTGGGCTAAGGTTTGTTCAGAGTAAAGATTTTGATAATATCTAACAAGGACTTTCTTTATTTCTTCTTGTTGTGTGATAATCCTTCCATCTGATCTTAAACGATTAATTGCTCTCTTCTCTTTCTTTTTCTTCAATTTATATGCTAGCCATTTCCCTGTTTTATTAGCGTGTTCGAAGTATTCTTGTTTCGCTTCTTTCAACTTCTTTTCTATTTCTAATGTTGATTGTATTTCCAATTGTTTACATATGACTTTAATTTCATTCTGAATTTTCTTATCTTTCGGGTTTTTTGAAGCTCTTTTTCCTTCTTCTTGAGGGTATCGTTCAAGATTGATACCTTTTGTTTATTTTGCTTTTGTAATTTAATATTCTGCTGTGTGAAGAATCCTCTAATTACTGCCTTTCCAGCATCCCAGACAACGGGTAGTTTGACTTCTTTATCCAGATTTTCATTGATAAACAATTTAAACATTTCTCTAAATTCATCAACAATTTTATCATCTTTCAAGAGTTCCTCATTTAAATACCAATTCTTTATTTTGATAGTTTCTTTTAAAGTTAGTAATATTGGGTTATGGTCTGAGATTTCTCTATTGAGTATTGACATTGTCTTTACTTCACTGATCAAGCTTTGTGATATCAGAAACATATCGATTCTAGAGAATGATTCATGGGGCTCTGAGTAAAATGTGTAACCCTTCTCATTTTGATATAGATGTCTCCATAGCTCTATCAAACCATAATTATCCATAAGTTCAAAAAATTGTTTGGGCAATTTGCCCTGTGTTTCTTTGATTTTTTTCTTTGAAAATCTATCAAGTTTGGGTTCGATTACCCCATTGAAGTCTCCTAAGGTTATAATATTTTCATATTCGTAATTTGCCAATTTTCCCTGAATTTTACGGTAGAACACATTTTTGTTGTCAAGGGGGCCATATATGCCTAATATTAAACATTTTTTCCCTTTCCAATTGATTTCAACACCTAGGTAATGCCCATTTTGATCTTTAAAAATTTCTCTGGATTCTATATACTCTTTCACATATATGATTACCCCTCTTTTGCTTTTATCAATGGCAGATACATATTCTTTCCCAAGTTTTTTATTCTTGACAAGTCTTTTGTCTTTATTTCTAATACGAGATTCTTGTAGACATACCACATCTGCTTTATTCTTTTCTAAAAAGTGAAAAACTCTCTTTCTTTTCTGGGGTGTGTTTAATCCTTTTACGTTCAATGATAGAATTCTCATAGTAAATTTACGTTTTTCAGCTTACTAATGATTTAACACACACCAAATTTCACTATTGTGTTGGAAGCTTTATTTATATAGTTTGTAAGTAAGTTTATTACACACACAAGAGAAATCGATAGATAAAAAGGAGATTCACCTATTCTACTTAATGTCTTTTAACACTACCAGAAAAAATTAGTCTCTATATTAAAAATCAACTTGAAACTAATTAGGTTACTATAAGTAAATACAAATTATTAATAAGCAGAATTTCACCCCTCTTTTGTATTTTCCCCTCCTCCTTGTCCTTGCTTCTTGAGGTCCTCTTGTATATCGTTTAGAAGTTCTTTTGCTTTCAAAATTGAATTCACTTTGAATTTCTTTTGTTTCCAGCTCACCTGAAGACCTTCAATTTCTTCCCATTTGAAGGGGATATCGTAATTCTTCAGTTTGTCTACCAGAAAGTTGTAGTCTTTTCTCCTCCTTAAGATCTTCCCCGGGATATCTTTCAAAATCATGATTTCCTTGTTTTCGATTATCAGCTTGGATTTAAAGCTTTGTTGTAAAACGAGATCCCGAGTTTGTTTACGTACGAAATAGACCACAATGTCTCTTGGCAGTTTCCTTGTCTTGGCTATGTAAGAGTTTAATCTGTACACCCGGTCTAATTCCCATGGAAATTGGGCCTCTGGTTCGTCCACAAATTTTGCAAGGATAGATGAAAGTTCTACGTATAAATTTTCGTTCGTTTTTTCAGGAAGGCCTCGAAGTTTTAAGCAGTTTTCTCTCTGCTTCAATTGGAGTCGTAAAATCTGTTCTTGATCATCAATTTGTTCTTTTTCAATCATCTCAATCTTCTTTGTCATTTTGCTAGACTTATCTTCTAAGTCCTTCACCTTTCCTTTTGTTTTATTTATGTCTTCCTCGAGTCTGTCCAAACATGCTCTTATCTCTCCCAATTCTGACCTAAACTCCCGTTTCATGTCCTCTGCCGATTTGTAAATTTCAGCATTTGTTATAGCATTCAGTCTTCTCATTTCTTCAATAAGTGATTCATTTTGTTCAGCCATTTCTGTTGTTTTAGTCAATTTTGGTATTGTTTCTAGTGAGGGTCTTCTATTCGCCTGTAGTGATGTTTGTGCTGTAGCTTTCCTGGTTCCCGAAGCCATCTTAAATGTCGAATAAGAAATGAGAGCTTAACTAACTGATCAGCTTTGGAGTTAATATTTTAATACAAATTTTCCCTTTAATCCACTAGTTTTAAAATTTTAAATACAGTTAATTGATTAATTAATTATTGGGCAAGTTTAAATTCCCTCTTAAATAATTTTCTAAATTAGTTGTTCTAAAGTTTTACTTTATTTAACTCGAATAAATATTTATAATTATTTTAGAACCCTAATGAACTTTCTTAAATTAATTATTAAATTATTATAGCGTTATCAATCAAAATTCAATCTGGATTTAATGGGCTAAGTATACGATAAATCAACTATTCAAATATTACCTTATGAATTGAAGTCAATGTACTTCACTAATCAAATTTGCTGGATTGATATTCTTTGGTCTTCACAGTTTCTCAAGTCTGTAAAATAAGGAGCAACAGGGAGGTAGAGGGGAGTGTATAACTTAAGAAAGCAGAGAGAGTAGTTATACCACACTCCTTTGAACTTGTCCTGTCTTTCCCTCCTTTACCAAAAGTTTAGTCTACCTCTTTCACCCTTCCCCCCTGCCCTCTGATTAGATAGCCTATTCAATATTACTCACAGCAAATCATTATAACAATGTAACAGAAAGAATATAACAGTGACAAATTAGACAGTTAACTTAATAAAACAAATAAAATAAAACAAATTATTATTATTATTATTAACTTATACAGTTATACAATGTTGCACTCACTATATTAAGCTGAAGGACAGAATATATCAAAATATTTCAGAGGTTCTTCACTCCCAGCTTAATTTAAGAAGGTGTGGATAAATATAAATTCCTCTTATTTTGTTTTTAACCTCCTTCAAAGCTTTCCCCTTTTCAGAACAGTGGGCAAACTTCAGGGTTTAAACCGTCGCCATTTTATATCTATTCAGCCCTTAGCCTTGTCAGGGACCTAAAATAAGTTACCTCAGATTCTCTGCTTCAAATGGATTTGATTATCACCCTTATAGAAAAGACAAACCTGACCACCAAACAGTATTAGGCATTTAAGATTAAAAGTAGTCCTATGAATTGTGCTTTGAAATAGTAGCCATTGAAGCAGTTTAAGAACTAATATGATACTTTTGATCCCAATAAGCTAACAGTTGAAATGTAGACCAACTAAAGTCTTCTAATAATTTCAAATCTTCTGCCATGTGTATGAGCAATTTTGTCTGGAGACTTCCTGACTATATAATATCTAGACTCTTGCTATGGAAGAATACTCAAGCTGATGAACCACAAAGTAGAAAATACAAGGAAGGATTGTCATTGTAGAATTATTGTAGAATAATTGTCACTCATCACTCATTGTATGATTGTGAGCCAGTACAGTGTAATATGGTTTGAATGTTAGGCTAGGACTGTGGAAGATCAGAATTTAAATGTCCACTCCGGTGTAGAATCCAGCCAGGTGACCTTGATCAAGTCACACTTTCTCATCCTAAAAGGAAGGCAACAGCAGCCTCCTCTGGTGGAATCAGAAAACCCCAAGACAAGGTTGCTGTAAATTGGATTCCGCTGTGAAGCCACATAACAGCAACAACTTTGCACAGTTATTACTCATGAGTTTTGCTCCATTCAGTGGTTTCTGTTAGCTAGCCAAAACAATGGATCCAGGTTTGTTTCTCCACTAAATTTCTTTTCTAAGCTATATAAAATGACATGGATTTGTCAAGAAGACGTGTGCATTTGAAGAACAGGCTGCAATCTTCCTCAATCAGTGACTAGCCGTCTCTGTCTTCAGCTGTAAAGAAAGTGGATTTGACTTAGGCAACACTATTCTATTTTTATTTGACATGCTGTCATCAGAAAGCATCTGACCCTTGCCACTGTTGGCTTATTAGTGAGTAGGATTTACATTACCCATTAGTGCTGATACATTTTGTCAGTTTTGATGTCTAGATTTAAGTGAAGAAGGGATATGGGACCCATGGGCATTGTGTGGGTGGGTGTTTATGTACATTTACATGTCATTACAGCAAAGGCCTAGAAAGAAAAGGTAAGAGGATGAGGTCATGATAGAGGACAAAGAGATATCCAGAGAACTCTGTGAATATTATTTTTCTTTTTTACTTATGTTTTCTTGTGTTTTCGGTGGGCCTAAACAGAATGCTAGTTTAGCATTCTGAGAATGAGCCGCAGAGAGCCAAGGGCTTATACAGATCACTTTAGAGAAGAACCATGGATGGCACCAGCATCAGACTTGGGAAGCTATTAGTGAAAAGAAAGCCTATTTCCCTCATTGGTGGTAAAAATGACAGGAGCAACCCTATAAAGAAAAGAGTTAAAGGAAGTTTGGATAATTGTGGAGGATGAGACTATCAAAGGCTATTAGTAGGATATATGTCTCCTTTGGTATCAGAAACAATATGCTACTGTATGTATCAATTGCTTGAGAGCATAAAATGGAGGCTGATTTTAGTCTTGTGGCCTTTGGTTTCATCCAACATGGCTCTTGTGTTCTGATGCATGTTTGCTTAGGTGAAAAAAAAAACCTGGCAAAATCATTTTGTCGGGCATTATGGATAAAAAACTGGATAGTAAACATGGGTCACTTGTTTGATATATGAAAACAGTACCATTAATGTTGTTTGCTGAAACTTGGAAATGAACTGAAATGTCGATGATGGAAGAATGGCTTGATGAGGTTTCTGAGGTAACCTAAATGGCTAAATTAATGTGAGTTGTAAAGGATAAGCCAATTGAAGACTTCTTGAAAACCATTTATGGAAACCGTTTATGAACATTTTGAGCAATAAGAAATCTAACGATGTAATAATCTGACTGTAGTTATTAGTAATTTTAGTAGGGTTATTTAGTTGAATCTGTAATGGTAGAATAATATTTTTCCTCTTTTTTATTCTTCTTTTCATTGCAGTCAGGACTGGGGAGTCAAAGCCCAAATGTGTATTAATTGTATGCCTCCTCCTCCTCCTCCTCCTATTTCGTCTTTGTATGCTCCCCACTCCTTTTTCTCTTCTTCTTCCCCTCCGGTTTGTTTGTATATTATTTTGTTAATAAATTAGATTGTTTGTATTGAATTAACACAAAAAATAATTTAAAAGCCAACTGCAAAATAGGCAGCGGTGGTGGGAGGAGATATGTCAGTAGCAGCAGCTAGTCTCTCAGTGGACATCTTGAGGAAAACCTGAATCCCACCTGTGGCTTTTATGCCATGGATTTGTCTACTTTTACCTTAGAGCTTTGTTCTCCTTTTTCAAGGGGACATTTGCTCTGAGCTGTTCCTGAAATACAACCTTGGCTTCCTGTCCAGCTAGGCATACATACTTTAATTTTGAATTGGTATGAGAGTTGGTGAAAGACAGATTCAGGGGTAGCATTTGAATATATACACATGAATCAGCATGAAGTCAGCTGAGTTTAAGGAAGCCATTGACATGATGCTGTGCTGCCATCTCTTAAATACATAAAACGCATCTTATGATTCATGCCAATGGCACTTCAGAATGGCAGCAAATCCTTAAATAACTCTTTCATATATAGGTTTTACTCACTGGCTTCTTAGTTGTATTTTCCTGGTCCATTCTGCAGTGAAAATCATATGAAAGTGGCAATCCTTCTTAGCACTTTGGAAAAAAAATGAATTGTGATGTTTCTGAGGTTAAAGATATCAATGCATGAATCAAGAGTCTGGGAATTGTCCTTCTCTCTCAGGAGGGGAAGGTGGGAGTGAAAGCTCCCAGCATAATTGCACGATTGCACTGAAGATTTTCAGACATATCGCACTCATCCAGGACTTATCCTGTGAACATTCAGGAATGCTCCTGCAACTAAACGATTTCTGGGACTTCCTTGTGAATGATTTGTTGCTGGAGCATTCCTGGATCTTCATGGGATAAGTCCTGGATGAGCACAGCATTGTCTGAAAATCTTCAGCACGATTGCGCGATTATGCTGAGAGTATGCCTTTTACTTCTGGCTTTTCCCCATCTGATAATCTCCCCCCCCCCCCACACACACACCACACACACAACCTTTGCTGCTGTTTTAATAGAAATATTTCTTTACATAGATCCCCTCCACTTTCCCCCGTATGCTGAATGGGAATAGTTCTTAATGAGATCTTCTAAATGTGCAAATGATGAACAGCAAGAGACTGTTTCTGAGTGTGATGCTGTAAAATGTATCTTAGAAGTTCTCAGTATTATACTCAGCCAGCCTTTTCATTATTGCTTCTAATCCCATTTTCTGATCCTCTTCAAGTTTTATTTTGTTAATTTCATCACTGAGATGTGAAGATATTTTGAAAGTGAAATGCGTGAGTGGAGTTCCCCCCACCAACCCTTTGTAACTTCTTATCGCCTTTCCTCTCTTTAATGTACTTATCAATAACTTCATCTCTTTCCTTTTAATCTTGTAAATTCCATTATCTGAGGCATTCTGTTGCATTAAACTGTTAGCGCCTCCCCAGTACCTCATTTGCATTGACACGTGCTTGACCTCGGCCCCTCTCCTCTTTCTCTTAATGCATCAACAAGCACTGATCTCTCTCTGGAGCATTATCACTTGGCTGTTAGCTTAACTAATAACAACCATTAATTTAAGATGGTGAAGGTTTATTTAATAAAAATGGTTGGTAATGAAGGAAGGTGGTGGAGTAGGGATTGCTGGCGTTGTCCTATGAGCAGCAACATGTTCACATGTAGGTCTCTTAGGCAGAGATTCGAATAGGTAGAATGTAATACTCATTCTATATTGTTGTTGTCAGCTGCCTTCAAGTTAACTTCATCTCATGGCAACCTTGTGAATGAAATATCCCCAAGTCATCCTGTCTTCAACAGCTCTGCTCAAGTTCTGGAAGCTCAGGGCCATGTTTTTCTTGATTGAGTCTATCCATCTATTGGCTTTCTACTGCCCTCTTTCCAAGCATCACTGTTTTTTCTAGTGAGTCATGCCTTCTCATGATGTGTCCAAAGTATGACAGCCTCAGTTTTGTTGTCTTGGCTTCCAGGGACAGTTCAGGTTTGATCTGTTCCAAGACCCATTTGTTTGTCTTTTGGGCTGTCCATGGTACCCTTAGCACTTTTCTCCAGCACCAAATATCAAATGAACTGATTTTCTTTCTATCAATTTTCTTCACTTCCCTATATAGCTGCATTCATACCCTCCCCTCCCCTTCTTAGGTAGCTGCAAGGAATAGATGTGACTGCTATTGTTGCTGATATTGATCAGGGAATGGGAGGGAGTCATTCAGGAGGGGAAGAGGCAGCTGGTCTCAGCTATCAGGGGAAAGAAATGAGGATGCACACTCCCAGATGACAACTGAGTAGTAAGAGGAAGTGGAGGAAATGATGGTCATGGTAACAAAGCCATACTATATACTTTTTGAAGTATTTCTCCTCCAAAATGATTTGATGTAAGGGGAGTCAAACTTACAGACTAACAGGGTTTTTTAAAATGTGGTGTTTTTTGTTTGTTTGTTTATTTCAGCAGTTACGAAATTAACTAAGCCTTCCCCTGAATCAAAGTACAACTACTGGAGAGGACAGAAATAGATTTAATGCAGATTATAACGTTGTCCCTGAAAGGAAACAAATATACATTCTGCTCACTATCTCCCCCTATGATGATAGAATAGGAACTTGATGGCACTCTAGATCTTTTGGATTTCAACTTCTAAAAGCCCCAGCCAGAAGTAGCAATAGATAATGGATTATGAGTGTTTTCATCTAAAACTTCTGGAAGTTGAAAGGCTTCTTTCTGTTAAAGGAATCCATGACATGACATAAGATTGTACATTTGTTTTCTTGGTGGAATGGACTACTTGCTTTAAAAATACAGTACATAATTTTGTGTGTGCGTGTGTGTGTATGTGTGCACGCATGTATATGTGTATGGCCGTTAAACTCAAATACTTTCTGGAGCTTTTCCATTAGAGGAATATAGCTTTTCGTTTCCCTTTCTTTCCCTTTCTTCTAGTGTGTCTTTCTTACCTGGAGAATCAAATATAGTGTCCAAAACAATATAGTTATTAAAAGCAGTGGCTGACATCCAAGCTACAGCAAACTCAAGAGCAAAAACAAAAAAATCTAGTGACAGCATTCAGGATTCAAAACCTTGAATGGGCACTAAATACTGTATCCTGAAGACCAAGGGACTCATATGCTTTGCAGTGCTCTCTTATTATGGAGAATACAGAGAACAGTCTTTGTTGGGCATCTATGTGTTTCAGTGGCTGGACAAAGGCTGGCTGCTAGGCAGTGGAGACATCCCTGTTGAGCTGAAAGTTTCCTAGCCACTGACTTGTATTTTAGCTGGAAAATGTCAGATTCCCAGCCAGCCTCTTCTGTAAGGGAAGATAATTAATGAAAAGCCACCTTTTACCACAAAGTCTTCTGAGAGATTTTATTAAGAGGTTAATTTGTTAAGGCTTCTGTGATAAGACATCTTCTCATTTGTAATCACTCCAATTTTTCCTAGAATATAGGCTGCAAAAAACATTTTCCAGAACTCTGGTATTATTCTGATTGCTTCTCAAACTCTGATTTACGGGCTTTAATTTTGTCTCTAATAAACTGATGGAAGTCTTGCAAATGGCCAGGAAATGCTTGTGATCTTGGGGATAATGGCACAACAGAATACAAAACTTCCAGAGAAAGTAAATTGCTTTTTAAAATGCTATATACTTGCATGGCTCTGCCTATTCTGTTTAAACCATTCTTCCCAATTTTATGTAGCCCTGTCCTTAGGCCTTGGGTATTTATGTTCTAAAGCTTCCACACTGTGGGAATGCTAATAAACATTCCATAATATCCTCAGAGGTTGAGTCATTAGCTAGAATGATCTGTCCATCAGAAACAGAACTTTCCCAGCTAGTTTCAGAAACTGCTTTTTGTGTTGAACTCATTCCTCCATCCTTACATTGCGCTTGACTGTGTTGTGTGAAGCATTTGTCTGGCTACTGTGTGATCATCTTGGTATTCTTTGCTTAAATTTGATATAACATTTATTTCACTGATGACGATAAGGGCTGTAAAAGATTATCTAAAGCTGGATAACCGTCTTTTTGTAATTTCATATCCCATTTCTTTGTCCTGTATTGTTCATTTATTTATGGAAAAGAGTGGGGTATATATATTATATATACCCTCTCAACCAAGAGTCACACAGTATATATATACTCCACTCACTCCCATGCCAGCATCCTTTGAAGATAGCAGCCACAGATGCTGGCAAAATGTCAGGAATAAACTCTTCCAGAACATGGCACATAGCCTGAAAAACCCACAAAAACCTGCCTGTTTAGCTTCAAAAATGTCCATCCCATGTCCTTGTTCTTATCTAGGGATGTCAGGTGTTCTGTATTATCAGAGCTGTACCTTATTAGTGCTGGAAAGCTTGTTCCTTATAGGACTTGGCAGGTGTCCCTGATGATGATGATGGTGATGATGATGATAATTTATATTTATATTTCCCGCCTCTCCCTGTGGATCAAGGCGGGATTACATCAATAGAATAGTACAATACAGTATAAAACATAGTTGATAAAATACTAACATTAGTGCAATAAAATAGCTAGACCATCGTCTAATCATCCAGTAATCATACAGTCATAGTCTGAAGTGGAACATATCATTTTAATGATCTCCTATATAAGGTCGGGTGGGTAAACTCACTGGAAGAGATCCGTCTTAAGTGCCTTCTTAAAGGCATCTAAGGTGGTAATAAGACGGATCTCCTCCGGCAGAGTATTCCACATTTAGGACCCATAGCAGTGAACACTGTGAGAAGTTGGCTGAACGAGACTATATGTGGAAGGGATCTGGGAGTCCAAGTAGACCACAAGTTGAACATGAGTCAACAGTGCGATGCGGCAGCTAAAAAGGCCAATGCAATTTTAGGCTGCATCAATAAAAGTATAGCGTCTAGATCAAGGGAAGTAATAGTGCCACTGTATTCTGCTTTGGTCAGGCCCCACCTGGAATATTGTGTCCAGTTCTGGGCACCACAATTCAAAAAGGACATTGAGAAACTGGAGCGTGTCCAAAGGAGGGCAACCAAAATGGTGAAGGGTCTGGAAACCATGTCCTATGAGGAACGACTCAGGGAGCTGGGGATGTTTAGCCTGGAAAAAAGAAGGTTAAGAGGTGATATGATAGCCCTCTTTAAATATTTGAAGGGATGTCATATTGAAGAGGGAACAAGCTTGTTTTCTGCTGCTCCATAGACTAGGACCCGGAACAATGGATGCAAGCTACAGGAAAGGAGATTCCACCTCTACATTAAGAGGAACTTCCTGACAGTAAGGGCTGTTCAACAATGCAACAAACTCCCTCGGAGAGTGGTGGAGTCTCCCTCCTTGGAGGTCTTTAAGCAGAGGCTGGATGGCCATCTGTCGGGGATGCTTTGATTGAGATTTCCTGCATGGCAGGGGGTTGGACTGGATGGCCCCTGTGGTCTTTTCCAACTCTACGATTCTATGATTCTAAGTTGTCATTAACTTGATCTTATGGTATTCTAGTAAATACTTCCCGGATGTCCTGAGAGTGCGGGGCGGATTGTGTAGGGAGAGGCATTCCTGCAAGCAACTCAGGCCTAAGCCATGGAAGGCTTTAAAGGTAATAACCAACACCTTGTACTGCGCCTGGAAGCTGATTGGCAGCCAGTGAAGAGATTTTAGCACAGGTGTTATATGATCAGACCTAGGTGTACTGGCGACCAGTCTGGCTGCCGCATTTTGACCCAATTGAAGCTTCCGAACTTGGTACAAGGGTAGCCCCATGTAGAGCACATTACAGAAATCTAAATGAGAGATTACCAGTGCATGTACCACTGCTTCAAGGTCCTTTTGGTCTAGGTAGGGATGCAGTTGGCGTATCAACCGAAGCTGGTACCAAGTACTCCTAGCTGTCGCATCTATTTGAGATGGCAACTGTAAGGACGAGTCCAGGAATACTTCCAAACTGAGAACTTCATCCTTTAGGGGAAGTGTGACCTCATCCACGACTGGTTGACAAATCTCCATTCCCGGACTTAGAGTACCTATTGCGTGTACCTCCGTTTTCTCTAGATTCAGCTTGAGTTTTCCCTCCTCCAGCCCATTACAGTCTCAAGGCAGGCATCCAGAGGAGAGATGCCAACCTTAGTCACTGTGACATTCGGAGACAAAGAGAAAAAAATTTGGGTGTCATCAGCATGTCTCCGGATGATCTCTCCCAGCGGTTTCATGTAAATGTTAAACAGCATGGGGGACAGAATGGCGCCCTGAGGGACTCCACATGTCAGCTCTCTTTTAGAAGAGCAACTGTCACCCAGCCTCACCATCTAGAATCTATCTGAGAGGTAGGACCGGAGCCACTGGAGTGCAGTGCCTCCAATTCCTAACCCCCTCAGGCATTCCAGAAGGATACCGTGGTTGATGGTATCAAAGGCCGCTGAGATGTGCAAGAGCACCAACGGGGTCACACTTCCCCTGTTGATGGCCAGACAGTCAGAGATCATCGACTAAGGTGGGATACCCCTTAACCGAGAGTTGAAAAGCTTTTCTTTTTATATAGATGCCCCCAAGTCTTGTGTTTTGGAGTGTGGGCCCTTAATAAAGACAAGAATTTGTAGACAATATGTTAACAGAGAAACACATGGCTAGGTGAACTCAAATCAGTGGGAGCCTGGGTAGTGCAGTGGTTAAATGCCAGGACCCCAGCCACAGTGTTGTGAGTTTAATCCTAAGTGGCTCCAGGGTTGGCTCAGCCTTCCATCCTTTCAGAGGTAGGTAAAATGAGTACCCAGCTTGTTGAGGACAATTGGCTTACACATTGTGAACTGCTTAGGCACTTCTTAGTTCAGTATGAAATGGTATAGAATTGTAAATGCTATTGCTATATTGGTTCTTCCATTTGGTATTTCACATTCATGTTAGAACAGACATTTCCCCCCTTCCTTTTAGGTTGCAATTTTGTATTGGCAATGCCAGTAACCCAATGGGCTCACCAGGATGAAAAGAAAGACATATAATCTTAGCCTAGACCATAGTTAATGAAAATACTGTCTGATGACCCATGAATTAGTCTAGTCTTAAATTCTTTTAGAAGTTGTTCCAAATCAAATACAACAGGAGAGTGCATTGTGTACTTTCAGTGCATTTATTGTCTTAGGCACTATATTTGTCTTCATAAATCTCCAGGTCAGAAAGCTCCACTAGAGGGAAGAAATGAAAAAAGAACAGCTATATTCCTCTAATTAACAAACTCCAAAAAACATTTGCGTTTAGCTGCCTTATATATATTTGATGTATTTTTTAAAGTTGGTAGCATGTTTCACCAAGTAAACACAAATTCTCTCACCAGATCCTACTGTCACAACAAATAAAATGTCACAGAAATGTTATGTTAATATTTTTTATTGGAAATATTTTGTATAGCTGCACAATTTTCTTATCATGGTGTTGGTTTTAAATACTACAGCCCATTAAAATGGAGATGGTTTGACACAGATATTTTAATTGCATTACATTCTGTGCATATGCATATTTTGAATATTCGCCAAATTTCATGTTTCATCTTGAGTGTACTGTCTCAGGGAGGTTTCAAGAGAGGGGAATGAGGAGTCTTTCTTATCTTTCCTACCTTTCCAAAATCTTCCTCTACTGATTCATATAGCACTACATACATTCACTTTTGTACACAGTGCCATCTTGCTGCTATGTTGCTGATGATGTTTATCAGAAGATGAAAGTAAGAAAGATGTATGTTCCCTCCCTTTCCTTCTTCTGGAGACTACTTTCTGTAATGCAGGAAGAAGAATTTACTTTCATAGTACACATCCTTCTAACTCTTAGCAGTCTTTCAGCTGCTCCTGCTTGCCAGAGCATAGTATGATTAGATGTTTAGTCAATAACCTGGCGGCATCAGATCCTATCTGACCTTGGAAGCTAAGCTGGGTTAGTCCATGGAAGGGAGACCACCAAGGAATACAAGGAGCAGTAGGTTGTATTTCAGAGGAAGGAAATGGCAAACCATCTCTATGTGTTTATTGCCTAAGAAAATAACTTGTAATTCATGGGGTTACCATAAATTGATAAGTTACTCGAAGGCACATAAACCCATTGTACAAGCCGTATGTAGAAAACACAGTATATACTCCTGTATAAGTGTAAAGATTTTGGTCAAAAATTGACCCAAAAAAGCTGAGTCACCTTATCCATGGGTTGGATAGTAAGTACTGTGCTTCAACTCTTATTGGCTATATGCAATGAATTCTGGATTACTTGAGACCTAGCTTCTTCATCTCTTTTCATCTTCTGTGAAAATCCTGGATACCCATGCATGTCTGTAGCTGCTTCCCCTACAATAACCTGTCTCTAAGCACTTACTTCATGTAGGCATAGGATACTGGGTAAGCCCCCATGGCTGTTTAGAGACCAGAGGAGAATAAAGCACTGATGATCATCCTCCTGGACTGCCCAGGGATCCATAAAAGATCCCACAGAGGTTCAGAAGGATGTTTCTTTGTGATGTGGCTGCAGAAACATGGCCTGCCACTGCCTAGATACCTCTATCTTCCCCTGACCACTAAAAGACAATCGGGGTGGCTCCCCAACCGCAGAATGGTGAATGAAGAGCACTAGTATTTATTTTGGATGAGATTTCATGTGTTTCTGGTACACATGCTACAGATTTCAACTCAGCATGAATCCCTCTGTAACTTAGGAACGGTACTTTTGACAGCTGATGTCCAGCTTCACTGCTTTCAAACTGTGCATGGCAATGTCTCAGACCCATTCACAGGATAAGCAGTCTAGTACACATTTTTGGTACTCTGAGAAGAATACTTAAGAATCTTGAAAGGGCAAACATTTACTTTTTTCTTGATGGTGGAAGTTTGGTCAGTGTGTTACACTCTTTCCATGGTGCTCTCAGATTTAACACTTGCCACACTTTAGCTTTGAGATAGATAGCTGTTTCCTGTGTTTGTACAAAGGGGGAAAATATTCAGTCCATAATTTTACAAACATGTCATAGAGTCATAGAATCATAACATTGGAAGGGGTTTAGTCCAACCCCCTTTTCAATGTAGGATCTCCAGCTAGCACATCCCCAGCAGGTAGCTGTCCAGTCTTTTTGGAAACATTCAGAGAAGGATATCTTCTCTAGGCAAGTGGTTCCATTATTGACCCACTCTTGTGGTCAAGAAGTTCCTTTTAATATTCAATTGAAATATACTCTCATGTAACTTCAAACCATTAGACTTATGTCCTAACCTCTGGGGCAGCAGGGAACAGGCCTGAACCCTCCTCTCTGTGACAGCCCTTGAGGTATTTATATAGTGCAATTATGTTACCTGAGTCTTCTCTTGACCAAGTTGAACATGTCCAGCTCTGTCAACCTTTCCTCATATGTTTGTACTCCATAGTACTTATCTTCCTTGTTGTCTTTCTCTGAATCTGCTCCAAACTATCTATATTCTTCTTAAAATGAGGCACCCAGAACTGAATGTATTACTCCAAATGAGGTCTTATGATCAATAAAAACCCCAAGGTCCTTTTTGTATTTAGATATAATGAGCCATGTGTCCCCATTCTATCGCTCTACATTTGTTTTTCTTTGTGGCCTAAGTAGAATTTTGCATTTGTGTCTACTGAATTTCATTTTATTAATTCCTGCCCCATTTTTTAGTTTATTTCAATTCATTTCCTATCTTTGGACGTGTTAGCCACCCCTCCGAGTTTTGATCCTTGGCGACTTTAATATCCACCTTGACAATCCCAAGAATCCTTCAACCTCTTGCTTCAGCTCCCTTTTAGCTTCTTTTAGTCTCCAACTTCATTCCAACTCTTCAACCCATTCTCTCGGTCACTGCCTTAGTTCTTGCTGCTAAATATGTCATTTCTGACTACTTGGCATCTGATTTTCCATTGTCTGATCGTCATTTAATTTCTTTTACTTTTACTTATGTCCCACCTCCTCATCATACTACTCAACACTATTTTCGTGATCTTCTCTAAGCTGCTGAATTCTTCCAAACCTGCAACCTAATCTCTTGATCCAATTCCCTCTCGCCTCCTAATCTCTATAGCCCCTTCTTTCCTCTCCTCTCCTCTCCTCTCCTCACTTCTCGTTATCTTTAATCTCTGTCTTTCTACTGGCTCCTTTCCATCAGACATTAAACATGCTCTTGTTTCCCCAATTCTGAAAAAATCTTATCTTGACTGTTCTTCTTTGTCCAGCTATCATCCAATTTCTTTTCTTCCTTTTTTTTCTAAGGTTTTGAAACGAGTCGTTTATTCTCACTGTCTTGAGTTTCTCTAAGCCAACTCCATTCTAGATTGCTCTCAGTCTGGCATTCCACAGAGACGGCCCTCACAGAGATCTCTAATCATCTTTTATGGGCCAAGGCAAATGGCCTTTACTCTGTTCTTATTCTCCTCGATTTGTCTGCGGCCTTTGACACCATGGATCACTGTCTTTTAGTTGATATACTTTCTAACCTGGGGTTCTCGAACTCTGTTCTTGATTGGTTTAAATCTTATTTGTCAGATAGATCTTTTGCAGTGGTCATGGGTGGTCAGACTTCGTCCTCTGTTCCCTTATCTGTTGGGGTTCTTCAGGGCTCTGCTTTGGGTCCCCTACTGTTCTCTCTTTACACATTGTCCCTAGGAAAACCTATTAGCTCTTTTGGTTTTTCCTATAATCTGTACGCCGATGACACTCAGCTGTATCTTTCCACCTCTGACCTTTCCCTGGGGCTTGAATAGCAAGTTTCATCTTGTCTCACAGCTGTTTCACAGTGGATGCGTCATCGGCATTTGAAGCTCAACATGTCCAAGATGGAGCTTCTTATCTTTCCACCTAAGTCCACCCTTCAATACTCCTTTTCTGTTTCTGTTGATGACATTTCTATTCGACCGGTCCAGGAAGCCTGCAGTCTTGGTTTCACTTTTTATTCTTCTTTGTCTTTCATCCCCCACATCCAGGCCACAGCCAAAGCCTGTAGATTCTTTCTTCACAACATTGCCAAAATCCATCCATTTCTCTCAACCTCCACTGCCAAGACTCTGGTCCATGCCCTGGTGGTCTCCCGACTAGATTACTGCAACCTCCTTCTGGCAGGGCTTCATCTCTCATCTTCGTCCTTTAATTTCCGTTCAGCATTCAGCGGCACGCATCATCACATCCACACGCCGCTTTGACCATGTTTCTCCTTTATTATCATCCCTTCACTGGCTCCCCTTTTCCTTCCGTATCCAGTATAAGCTTCTGTTGTTAACTTTTAAAGCCCTGCATGGGCTGGCCCCTCTTTATTTATCTGATCTTCTTTCTCCTTACATTCCCACTCGTACCCTTCGTTCTAGTAGTCAAGGTTTCCTGTCCCAGCCTAGGATCTCCACTGCCCTGCCCCGAATTCGTCCCTTTGCACTTGCTGCCCCTTACTCCTGGAACCTTCTTCCCCCATGAACACGGGTCATCACTTCATTGACGATTTTTAAATCTGAGTTGAAGACTAAACTGTTCAGGGAAGCGTTCCCAGGCACTGTGTGAATATTTATCTGATATTTGATTAGAGAGTGGATGTTGATGTTTTAATTGTTGCCTGCTTTTTAAACTAATTCTATTTTGTATTACTACCTATTGTTTATAAGTATTTTGTAGCTTGTGCACCATTGGCAGGTTTTATATTTTTATTGATTTGATTATTTGTATGTAAAGCGCTGTGTACATTTACAGCGCTATAGAAATAAACTATAATAATAATAATAATAATAATAATTCAGCAGGTTTTGTTAAACATTTACTGCCTTTCACCATTACATTCAGACTGGTAAATGGATATATTTATCTCAAATAATGTTGCACATGGGGAAAAATATACCCTGGAAGATTGTGTGTTCCCTACTACTAAAAAATAGTACTCGTGGTCTCCCAAAGATCATTCCTAATAGAATACTTTGTATGTATCAATCACTTATTGGATATTCACTGATAAACATGCACTCTTGGTGTTCAGCTGTGAATTTTGAAATGATTTGCAAATGTGGAGAGATGCCAAGAATAACAAGCATGTTGTTCATGAGAATGTTCTTTTGTGCTTTCATGGTAGGATAAATATCCATATGCACTCAGTGAGCATGTCTTGTTATTTATAAACTACCTTTCAACAGGTAAGTGCTCACCTGTCATGTTGCATCTGCAAGAGTCCTTTTTTGGAGGATGAGAGCCAGTATAATGGTCCCAGCTGGTAGTATCTGCTTTGGAAGTTGAATTCAAGACTCCACCTGAAAGCCCTCTTCTGGAACTATTGTAGGCTGAGGCTGAGGCAAGATCCTTTGTTGTTGTTTGCACTTGAGTCCATCTCAACTCATGACAACCCTGTGGATGAGACATGTACAAGACCCCCTGTACTCAATTGTTTTGCCCAGGTTCTGCAGGCTGCAGGCCAAGACCCATGGCCTCTTTATTTGAGTCCAACCATCTGGTCTTCCTCTCTTTCTGCTGCCCTCTGCCTTTCCTAGCATTAGTATCTTTTCTAATGAGTCATGCCTTTTCATCATGTGGCCAAAGTATGACAGCCTCCATTTAGTCATCCTGATTTCCAGGGAGACTCACCCATTTGTTTGTCTTCTTGACTGTCCACGGTATTCACAGCACTCTTCTCCAGCATCATATCTCCAGCTTTCTTCACTGTTAAGCTTTCACATCCGTACATGCTGATGCGGAATACATTGACTTGAACAATCCTCACTTTAGTGTTCCAAGTTATATATTTACATTTTAAGATCTTGTCCAGTTCTTTCGTAGCTGCTCTTCCTAATCATATTCTTCTATTTTCTTGACTGCAATATCTATTCTGATTACTGTTTGATCCAAGTATGGGCTATCTTTGACTATTTCATTTTTCTCATTATGTGGGGTTACTTCTTGTAGATCTTCCATGGTCATTATTTTTGTTTTCTTAATGTTCAGCATCAAGCCTACTTTGGCATGTTCCTCCTTGACCTTTTTCAGTAATTGCTCTGAGACTTTTTTGACTTCTGCTAGTAGTATTGTATCATCTGCATCTTAGCTTGTTAATGGATCCTTTAGAGAGGAAATATTTCTCCTAGGAGAGGTCAAATCTCAGGCTGCCTCTGAGGAAGAGATGGTCTCAAACCCTAGGGAGAGATGGTCTCTGAAGAAGTAAAACATCAGAACCCCCAACCAAGATGAAGTGCAAGGTCCTGACAGAGGAAGCTTCTATAGTAATATGTCATCAGCAGTGGCAGTTGTGTTGGGGATCACCCAAGTACAACTGCATATATATGTGCTGTAGTGGAGAACAGCACAATACTGCTTGTCCTTTTCCCTGCTGTCAGCAGTCCTGGACTTCCTGTTAACTGATCTAGTTAACATGAACTTGGCAGAATGCTGACAGATCTTTTGGCTACACCTCACACTGAGTAATGCAGCATAGTGGTTTAAGTGTTGGATTATGATTCCAGGAGACCAGGGTTTGAACCCCCATGTAGCCATGCAAATGTGCATATTTTTCATTGATAAATGTGAAATCATGGGCTAGTCACATGCTAAGAGGACGCTTAAGAGGAAGGCAGTAACCCCACCTCCCTGAATAAATCTAGCCAAGAAAATCCCATGATAGATTCACCTTAGGCTCACCATAAGTCAGACTTGACAGCCCACAACAACGCAAACTCTCAACAGGACTGTTAAACTGACTTCCCTTTGGCTTGTGACTGTCCCTATGCCCATTCTTTTGGACTATTGCAGCATTTCTGTTGACTCTGAGCTGGGCCTTGTTCTGATTTCCTCAGTAGACTTCTGACAAATGTTGCATACCTGATGAACATCTTGGCCTTGTTGGACACTTGCAGCCGTAAGCCAAGGACCTTGTTACGGTTGTGGGCTAAATTTCATGCAAACATAAGTAATCACAGAATAAAATCACGTAAGCCTCATCTGTCCTGCAGAAGTAATGTAGTTTGACACTGTTTTAACTGCTGTGGCTCAATGCTGTGGATTTCTAGAACTTGTAGTTTTGTGAGATATTTAGCCTTCTCTTTCAGAGAGCTTTGATACCACAAAAAATTACAAATCCCAAAACTGCTTACGATGGAATCATGGCAATTAAAGTGGTGTCAAACTGCATTATTTTTGTACTGCAAATGAAACTCCAGTTAATGCTACATCACACAGTGTGAAGAAAAACTAAAAACATATTTATGTAGTTTTCTTTTTAGTCACTTTATTAATTTAAACATGTATGAAGATGGGAGGAAAACATCTCCAAGGAGAAAGAGTTCCACAGATACAGAACAACCACCAGAAGAACCTCCCTGATGTTTTCCATGCTATCATCTCTTATCAATCAACCAAGAGCAGAGACTGTAGCTGATTCTACATATGCAGGTTTGCACATGTATAGGAGGTGTTTCAAATTTAGGGTTTACTCCATGTGGTTGATGATACATTGGATTGGGCAACACTGGTATAAATATGAAGTGGGATGTCCTGCTGATTCCTAGATGTTGATAAACTCATTGAAAAGCATATATTGTTATTATTTCATAGTTTGATAATTGGGAAGAATAGAACTCTGAGGCCAAGCCTATATCTTTTGTGGCTTTCCAGGTTGAAATGTTGTAGGTCTTGAGAAATTGCCATATTTAGATGAGCTGTCATCAGTGTGATGGTTTCAGTGCTTGAAGTGGACTTGGATTTTCTGTTCAGCTCATAAATGTTTTTTCAGTAGAGCTGCTTTACTTTAGAGATAAGTGTCTTGGTAATGGGTAGTAATGAAGAATGAAATATTTTGGGTGGCAGGAAGCGGGGAGGCTTTTTAAATGGGGTTTGCTGAAGCATAGCTCTAGCTTTAAGAAGCTTTAAGCCTGCCTAGCATTGCACCTTGGCTACGCTGTTTACCTCAAGAATTCAATCACTCTAAGAGCTGTGTTACCAAGGCCATAACTCCCGAGCATGTGTCTCTGCAAATATGAAGTGTCACACAGGCAATTTTTCAGAAAAAGATGGCTGCGTTTTTCACCAAAGAAGAAAATTAAAGCTCTATTGGCTTCTTCACTTGCCTGCTTTTAATACTACAGTAAATGATTGACTCCTGTGTTTGCTTTTTCTCAAGGCTTGCTTGAGAGCGTTATGTTGATATAATAGTTTAGCCTTTGTGAATAGCTTTTCTATTTTATTTAAAAATAAAAACCAGGAAAAGCAAGTGCGGGCCAGACTGTATGTGAAGAGAGTGAAAAATGGAGTCTTACCATTAAAGAGCACTTCTGTGTAAAACATGGGAACCCCTCCTGCTCTTCCAAGCACCTCTTCCAGAGCCTCTCAGTTTGTTCCTATGGCTCTTCAAGATCACTGCTGTTAAATTCAGTTAACCCCAAATACAAAGATCAAGCAGGAATAAGTAGAGAATGTGCAGAAGTCTAGTTCCAGCCACAATGTTTAACTCTAAAGATAGTCCTGCCTCAAATTCAATGTTAAGAGAAATGGGTATTCCTTATAATAAATCTTATTTTAATCACAAATGGAATTCCTTAGAGACATATGAGTCAGTGATCAAATATGGAAGACTTATGTGCTTACCTTTCAATGACCTATCGTAAGGTAAAGCGCACTAATTGCAAAATGAGGTGATAAGTCAAAGCACATGTTACGGCAAACAGATGTCTTTCACCACTCAAGGGAGCACTTCTTCTAAACATGTGCTTAATATATAGTCTGATTTGACCCTGAAGAAATTTTGTATTAAGAGTTGGGCCCAAAAAAAGGCTGGACTTGAAGATCATTGAAACCCTGAATAAGAATAATGATGCCTAGTCCTAGTCTTGACTTTGATCAATAATGAGAACCTATCACGTTTGATAAGTTTATTGTGGTAAATAAATAGTTTTGTTTAATGTGAAGTAGAAGGCTTTCATGGCCGGCATCCATAGTTTTTTGTATGTTTTTGGGCTATGTGGCCATGTTTTAGAAGAATTTGTTCCTGAAGTATTGGCAGCATCTGTGGCTGGCATTTTTAGAGAATCTTCATCTTCATTCTCTGAAGATGCCAGCCACAGATGCTGGCAAAACATCAGGAATAAACTCTTCTAGAACATGGCCACATAGTCCGAAAAACCTACAAAAAACTATAGTTTTGTTTAAATTGGGACTTGACTCAAAATACTATCTATACTCATGTGTAAATCTAGAAATTTTAGTCAAAAGGTTGGCCCTAAAAAACTGGGATGACTTATCCACAGGTCATTTAAAGTACTATGCTTTAACTCTTATCAAAAAAGGAACCACTCCTTTCTCTGAGTAGAGTGGTGAATGGTGAGAGCTTAGTCCGTCCTGGAAGAACCTAAAAGATACATCTCATATAATAACATATAATAACAACATATATCATCATTTTATTTCCTTAAATCTTTCCCAAACCCCTCTATTTACATATCCTTTAAGTCTTTTAATAATAATAATAATAATAATAATAATAATAATAATAATAATAATAATAATAATACTGTAATAGGTTTTATTTATATACCACCCAATCACTGGGAATCCGAGCGGTTTACAACAGAGGGGATAACAGACAGTTCTTTGCCCTCAGGCTTACAATCTAAAAGACACGACACAAAAGGAGAAGGGAATGGTGGGGAGAGGAGGGGATCAGGTCCAGCATTCTTCTCTCCCTCTCAGGCCTGGACCAAGGCAGATGGACCGGAGGGAGGGCTCTTCTTCTTCAGGCTAGCCCTGGTGGAGCTGAGCCAGCCTATTCTCTCCCTCAAGATGGTGGCTGAAGGCAGGGCTTCCAATACTCCTTCCTTTCCCCCCCAACTCTTAGAGATTTCAAATAGTCCTATTCCCGTAATCTTCTCTTGTGACTCTGAAATTAAACATTAGTATTATTATTCCCTTACCTTTCACGCCCTTCTCTTCAAAGGTGTGCCAAGAGGAATTGGGCTTTGAAGGGTTTGAATAAGACATTTGTGCATGTTTGTCAGCTTTTCTGAGCTGAAATCAGGTAAAATTATCACATTAAAGTTGAAATTATCACATAGTTGCCATTTGCTTTGCCTTGCCTTTACATCCTTTTTGACATGTGTATGTTTTCTTAGCCCCACCTGTGCCTGGTCGCCTCCCTCATACATTGGACAGCCAAAGATTTACCATAGCTCCCCTCCTCATCCATCCAGCACAGACCTTTAAGACTGCAGGAATCATCCAGTTATTGAGTTATCCATGAATCATAACAATACCATATTTTTTAGCCCCCAAACCTGCACCTGAAGTCGAAGTCGACTTATAGTCGAGTATATATGATATGTTCCCAACGCCCAACTTGGCTGTGGGCTGTTTTCCTGTTATATAGTGATGAACTGCTTTTGAGCCTATGTAGATAGCATATTTGTAGTTTCCCCACTCAACTGATTTAACTAGTCATCCCCAACACATCTGGGATTAGTAAGCAAGAAATTCTGTTCAGAAGCAGACAGACTTGAGATCCACTTCCTCTTTTTTATTATTAAACAAATGAATCTCTGGGTAAAATGCTTCAGAAATTCGGTTTTGGTAGCTCCGTCCATCATCCACAAAGCCTATGTCTTATAGTGAACTATATGCCAAAATGAGGTTTATTTTTCATACTAATGATGCCTTGCATTATTAAATGAAATATCGTTTAATTTACTACAAGCTATTTATGCTCTCTGCTTACCTCTTGCATTTCTTAAGGCATGAAACACTGGATTTCTGCAGAATGCGATTTTCTTTTCTGTTGCCGGTCACCTTTGTTTTAATTGCTTCGTGATGAAGTATTTCTAGTGCTGCAGGGGAATCATGAACTGATAAAATTAAACAGAATTGCTGAAGCATTTATCAGCTGTTGGTTTTATTAAATCATGTCTCCTCGAAGGGCACCTTAAACATTGTGTCACATGTAAATTGGTAATGTTTCTATAGCCTCCAGTTTGACCCGTCTCTGGACTCGCATGTAGAAAACAAAACTAGAGCAGCAAAAACAATAAGGAGTCTTCTGTCATCCTAAAGGGTAACATGGTTTGTTTGACACAGGCTTACAGAGGATGCAAGACTACTTAGAATCATAGTATCATAGAGATGGAAGAGACTCCCAGGGACATCCACACCAACCTCCTGCCATGCAGGAACTCACAATCAAAACACCCCTGACAGCAAATAAAAGTCATTCCTCAAAATCTGCTTGGCCTGTGAAGCCTTTTGGCTTAAATGCTTAGTCCACCACCTGTAACTAAAGAGAAGCTTTCTTCCACTGTTACCTTGCCTCTGTATCTTCCCAGGGGTGATCATGGGTTGATGGGGTTGTCATGATAATTTGACCTATGCAAAGTAATCTGTTAAGAGAAGGACTGGGCAGTGGGAATTTTGAGAAGTGGTTCAAACATATTGTGAATTTTTCCATAGGTGTCTGCAGTGGATTCCCTGGAGGGCCCACTCCTTCAAGTGGAGGGACTGAGTGATCTGAGATTGGAACTCCATAGTAAGAAGATGAATATGCACTTGGTTCTAATAGATGAGCTGCACCGCCACCTTTACATCAAATCCACCAGTAGGGTTGGACAACGGAACAAGGAAAAAGGGAGAGTAAGGTTAGTCTGAAATACTGTAAAGAAGGTTTCATTTTTGTGAGGAGCAGGACATTGTTTTGGAAAAAAACCTGCGCAAACTAAGGGCCTGTACAGACAGGCCAAAATAAAGCTGCTTCGGGTCACTTTGGGAAGTATGCTGTTTAAATGACACACACATCTTAAGAGGCCAGAAGCTGTGCCAAAGCTGTGCTCCAGTCTTTAGGACTGGAGCGTGGCTTTGGTGAGGCTTCTGGCCTCTTAGGACACATGCATCAATTAAACATCATACCTCCAAAGTGACCCAAAGCAGCTTTATTTTGGCCTGTCTGTGTGGGCTCTAAGTCAAACCAGAGGGAACATGCACTTGCTTGGTTTAAAACCTGAGCCAGCTGTGACTATATTGACTATTAGTAGAAGCTGTTGTGGGGGATCTATAACTTACTGGTAATTCCACCTTCCAAATATGTTGCCACATCCCAGATGGCCTTTTCAGTGGTGGCCCCACGGATGTAGAATGATCTGCCTGAGGAGCTCCGTCAGACAACCCCCCTAGAAACATTCAAAAAGAGGCTTAAAACTCTTCTTTTTTGTCAAGGCTTCCCCCCTGAAGAATGAAGTTATCTACCCTGTTGCCATCAATTCCCTGCTTACCCTTGAAGGCGAATGATTGTGCTTAGAGTTCTGTAATTGTATGGTTTTAATTGTCTGTAGACTGCTTTGATCTGTGGAAAAGCGGTATATAAATAAAAATTATTATTATTATTATTATTATTATTATTATTATTATTATTATTATTATTATTATTATTATTATTATTATTACTGTAGCTTGTAGCACCCTTAAGAGCGGCCAAAAGCTTTTGAATATCCTTTAGGATTATTCCAAGGGTGAAAGTCATTAGAATTTGGCTTACATTGGGTTGGTGTTGCTTTCCATCTGGCCCAGATAATGTCAGTAGCAAACTGCAGGGTCTCAAAAGACTGACTCTAGACTAAAAGACCATGCCTGCCAAAATGAGTCTGCTGAATTTTAAGACCCTCAGGGAAGTGCTTTCTTTTGCTCCCACAACCATCACAGCATGTTTGGTGAGAAAAATTGCAGGGTCCTTCTCAGTGGCTGCTCCCAGGCCATGTAATTTCCTGCCACAGGAAGCTAGCTTGGCCCCCTCTCTGTTCTCTCTCCACTGGCCAGCAAAGTACCTTTCTTTAACAGTTATTGATGTGTTGTATTTTTATGGAATTTTAAAACCGTTGTAAAGTTTTTAATATGGTTAACATTGGCGGGTTACAGACCGCCGAAAAGCGGCGGCCTGCACCCGCCCGTTTCCCCGCTGGATCGGGGCCTCAGCAGTCAGAGCAGCAGCCGCTGAGGCCCCGATCTGCCGCTTTCCAGGCCGCGGGGAAGCGGCAAAACGCTGCTTCCCTGCCGCCTGGAATGGGGTGTCCTTGGGGCTCCAAGCCCCAAGGACACCCCGCGACGGCAGGGAGGAGGAGAAAGGGGCCGCTTGGCCCCTTTCTCTTCTGCGTCGCTGGGCGCAGCAGTCTGAAGGCTGCGCCCAGCGATGCACTGCCAGGAAGGAGCTCCGAAACGGAGCCCCTTCTGGGGCCTTGGAAAGGGCGCACTAGGCGCCCTGGGGCGGCCCCAATACTTCACAACCGCGACGCCTCGTTTGGAGGCGGTGCAGTCGTGACGTAGTGATGGTGGCGGCCGTGTGGAATGGCCACCACCATTTTCTACGCGCAAAGCGCGTACTAGGGTTAGGGGCGTCTGGAAAGGACGCCCCTTTCTAACCCTAGTATGCGCTCATCACGTACTTTAAAGCCCCTTTGTAATGGGCCTTCTTTTTTTTAAAAGTCTTATGTCTTTCTCAACATACAGGGTACATAATGCAACTCACACAATAACAACTAAACTAACTTAACAAGCTAAGTAACACACATATTATGCCCTGCCTTAGGAAGAAAAAAGGATATACAGTGTGCCTACACCATACGCGGGTGCATTATATATGGCTTCAAGCTTACACTGAAGCCGTGTAACAATAAAGTGTGTGACACGTGCGCCGCGAGCATGTGCCCCATTGTTTTCGATGAGACGCGGACTTATGCAGAATTCCCTTTACACAGGGGGATCCGGAATGGATCCTCCATGTAAGGGAAGGGCCCACTGTAAATATAAAACAACTGGCAGAAATAATCTCTTTTTTCAAAATAGTAGGTGACTGGAACAGGAAGTCCATCTACTTTCTGCTTTGGAAAAAGGCCGTTGCAGGTTTAAAGAAAGGTGATGACATCAGAAAACAACTCAAAATGGGAGTGAAATGGCCAGTGGCATCCCCCAAAGCTTCTAGGACAAAAATGGTGGTGATGGGGAGATTAATATTTACACGCTCACACATGCATACACACACAGAATACCGTCAGTATCACATTGAGAGCATGCATGGATGAAGTTTCAGCCTTGAAATATCTATGAAAAAGTAGTAAACTCCTCATTTACATTTCCTGTGTTTAATGGTTCCCGCAGGGCAACTTCAAAGTTTGCAAGGTGTTAGGTTATGTTTCATCTGTTTTCAATACAGCTCACTTGTGAAGGATGTCTCTCCTGGGCCTCTTCTGGATGTAACTAACTTGTCCACTCCTCGCAAATTTCTTGATGCTTCTCAGTTTGGTACCCCAGGAAACACCAGTGGTAAGTGATAACATAGTAACAGATATTTCCATAGATCTCTCCTTATTATCGTTGTGCATGGATATATTCCACTAGATAAATACAGCTTGTTTTGGGAAGAAATTTTCAGGCACAGAGGCACCCTTAAGTGAAGCAATAGCAATAGCAAGTACATTTCTATACCGCATATCAGTGCACTTAAGCACTCCCTAAGCAGTTTAGAATTTGTAAGCTAATTGTCCCCAACAATCTGGGTACTCATTTTAGCGACTGCAGGAGGATGCAAGCCTGAGTCGAACTTGAGCCCTTTTCACTGGTAGTGAACTCGCAATCTTATGGTTTGTAAGTGAGTGGCTACAGTACAGGCATTTAATCGCTGCGCCACCAGAGCTCACAGGTGAAGTCAGTAGAATAATGGCAGGGGGATATGATATCAAGTTTCTGAATATACGGGCAGTAGAGAAATGTTAATTGTTCTTCATGAGTTTGCCTTAGTGCAGCCCCATAATGGGTTAATTCAAGAATGGGGAATGTAGTTGGAATGCAGTTCCCATCATCCCTGAACATTGATTGTGCCTGCCAAGGGAACTGTAGTCCAACAGTATCTGGAAGGCAATATCTGGAAAGCTGTTACCCTGGTGCAAAGTGTACATTAGACACAAAAGTCTGTGTTAGGATTCTCGCTATTGATGGCAGTGTTGATGGTTATTATGTGCCGTCAGCTCAGCCTCAACCTATGACAACCCTCTGAGTGAGAGACCTCCCTGTTATAAACCACCTAGCTCAGATCTTGCAAAGTCAGAGCTGTGGGAAATCGAAGGCTTTCACGACCGGCATCCATAGCTGTTTTGTGGGTTTTTCAGGCTATGAGGCTGTGCTTTAGAAGAATTTATTCCTGAAGTTTTGCCAGCAGCTCTTCAGAGAAAGATTCCAGCCACAGGTGCTGGCGAAATGTCAGGAATAAATTCTTCTAGAACATGGCCTCATAGCCTGAAAAATTCAAGAAAAACTCAGGGCTGTGGATTTTGTTACAGAGTTTTGAGGAATGGAAAATCCAGTCTATCTGCCTGTAATGTGATCATCCTCTTTACTTATTATTATTATTATTATTATTATTATTATTATTATTATTATTATTAACCATTCTTTATGAAGCGCTGTAAATTTACACAGCGCTGTACATACAGTCTTTTAGTTAGACGATTCCCTGCCCTCGGGTTTACAATCTAAAAAGACATGACACAGAAGGAGAAGGGAGTGGTGGAGGGAAAGGGTAACTACTTACAGATTTTCCCAGTATTATTGTCTTTTCTAGTTAGTCATTTATTCTCATGATATATCCAAAATATGACAACCCCATTTTAGTCATTTCGTCTTTTAGTGAATGTTCTGGCTTGATTTGTTCTAGGACTCATTCATTTGTCGTTTTGGTAGTCCACGTTATCCGTAGAACTCGTATCCAGGACCATATTTCAAAAGAACTGATTTTCTTCCTGTTAGCTCTTTCTTTCTGTCTGTCTGTCTGTCTGTCTGTCTGTCTTTCTTTCTTTCTTTCTTTCTTTCTTAGAACTGTGTTGGTTATAACCTTTAAAGCCCTACATGGCTTGGGCCCGAGTTACTTTTGGGAGCGCTTCTCCCTACATAATCCGCCCCGCACTCTCAGAACATCTGGGAAGTTCTTACTAGAATATTATAATACCAAGGTAATGACAACTTCACATAAGGCATTTACTGCCGTGGCCCCAAGATTATGGAATGACCTACCGGAAGAGATCCGTCTCATTACTACCTTAGAGGCCTTTAAGAAGACACTCAAAACGGATCTCTTCCGGTGGGTTTGTCCACTGAATTCCATATAAAAAGGTTATGACGACTGCTCTTCCTTGACTCTGATTGTTGGCTAATGGACGAATTGTAATTTTTAGAGAACTACAGTGGTACCCCGGGATACGAAAGCACCGCCTTAGGAAATTCCTGGGATACGAAAAAAATCCATAGAAAAAAACTGTTCCGGGTTACGAAGGTTATTTCGGGTTACGAAAAATTTTTTGGTGCTTTTCGGCGCTTTTTCGCACGAAATCGCGGCTTTCCTGCGCTAGCGCCTATGGCTTTTTCGGCTTGCGAAGGTTTTCGGGTTACGAATGGCGCCGCGGAACGAATTAAATTCGTAACCCAGGGTACCACTGTAATAGGAATTCTTGGAAAATTCAGTGTTAGTATTTTATTGTTGTATTGATTGTAAATTGTACTAAGTGTCTTTTAAGGTTGTAATCCCGCCTTGATCCGTGGGAGAGGCAGGAGGTATAAATAAACTATATTATTATTATGATTAACTGGGTATTTGGGAGAGATGTGCGAGATGGCAGAGCAATAGCAGCAGAGGAAAGAAATTAGTAAAAATGTTTGTCTGCATAATTCAGGTTGCAGAATCAAGACTTTCTCAATACAGTGGGCCCTCTCCTTACGCGGGGGATCCATTTCCCTGCGTAAGGGAATATCCGCCCATAGGAAATAATGGGGCTTGTGCATGTGGCGAGGCGGTGCGCACGCACCACGGGCGCACCCACCATTCTTTCCCTCCCCAGGCAGCTTCCATACACTGGAAGCCACGTAAAACGCATCCGTGCAAGGCGCGTGCGCGCGCTGTATTGCTTTATGTATCAAATTAGTGAAGTATAAATGCTTCCCTGCTTACTGCTTTCTGCTTTCATCCTCAACCACTCTTAGAATGGTAACAGGTAGAGACATCACTTCCTGTCACCATACTAGAAAGTCTGTAAAGGATATATCTCCATTTTCATCTGCAGTACCTTTCAAAAAAAGTGACAGGAAGTGAGTGTGCATGTCTTCCTGTCACAATTTTTGACAGTGGCTGCTTAAGAGAAAATGGAAGGGTTTGGGGTGTGTGTGTGTGTGTGTATGTGTATGAGGTCCATTGTGGAGCTGTGGAGGAAGTTGGCCCCTGGCCCTCATGCAGTTGCCCACCCCTGTGATACAGAATATATGAACCCAAACATTTTGTAGTCTACTCTGTTGTTTTCTCATCCTTGTTCCTAATACCCTTGACCTCCAAAATAGGACTGAAATACAAAAGCTGTATATTATGGACACAGGAACTATGCATCTGCATACCAATTGTTTGGGATCATGGGCGGGAAAAGTGCTGTTGTGCGCATATCCTTGGAGTGGTCGCCTCATAGGCATCCAACTGACTACTATGTGAACAGAATATGGGACTTAATAGACCTTTGGCCTAATCTGACAGGACTCTTAATGCTCTTATGTTTTGTGGTCTCAGGGTCTGGCATCATAGAATCATAGAGTTGGAAGAGACCACAAAGAGCCATCCAGTCCAAACCCTTGCCATGCAGGAATAGACAAGACAACCCCATATTTCACAGCAGATAACCATTGAGTCATCTTAGCTTCCCCTGAGAGTTCAGGCTTAATCTGTTCTAGGACCCATTTATTTGTCTTTTTGGCTGTCCATGGTATTCTCCGCACTCTTCTCCGGCACCACATCTCAAATTAGTTGATTTTCTTCTTCTTCAGATGCCAACCACAGATGCTGGCAAAATGTCAGGAATAAACTCTTCTAGAACATGGCCACATAGCCCAAAATACCCACAAAAAACTTTTCAATGAGTTGCCAACCACAACCCTGAGATCTCTCCTGGTTAGTCGTTGTTACTTCAGACCCTGCCACTGTGCTTGTAAAATGAAACATTTTGCCCAGTTGAATCTCCCTGTCTGCTTTCCTGGTCTGAGGAAGGTGGCTATTTACTAAGTCCGCTCAATCTCTTTGTCCCATTATTGAAAATTCCTGATGATTTCTTGCATATGGTCGAGCAGATCATCTTTTACAAATTGGAAGGGACAGGAAATCATTGAGATGCTTTGAAGTGCTCCTTTGCTTTGTTGCTTATTAGTGGTGCATCTGGGCATAGGGAATTCAGCCCTGGAAATTATACTGGGTAGGGCGGTTTTGAGAAAGCTTGGAGTAGACCAGTGGGGCTCCGTGAACCTCTGTCCTTTTAGATAAAAAGATCCAGTGGAATCAGGGCATAGTCTGGGAAAGCAAAAATTATGCAGAGAAGAGCATACAATTTTATTAGCTGCTCATAAAAATCAGACACCTACTGAAATACACTCCGATAAATACTAGCAAAATTTGATCACACATGGCCATAAAAAAACAAACCCCATGAGGGCGTTCCTCTGATGATACGGCCTTGGTATTGATGTGGTTGGGGGAGGCGATCTGTCCTGTGTTAATGCTGCCATGTCCTCCTTTGTTGAAATGCCGCATTAGATTAGTTTGCCGTTGAGCTAGGAAATCTGTCTTTATGAGATGGCTCATCAAAGTGGAAAGGGACATGAAGAAATGGTTAGTTAATTAGAAGGTGACAAATTTTCAGCGCTCAATTTTATTGATTCGTGTGGTGTTTACATTCAGTATAAACACCTCTGTGTTCAGGATTTGTTCTGATTGTTTCATGACATTAAGAGGACAGTGATTTTGGTCCTGAGTCAGCTTGTATTGAGGCAGGAAGGTGTAAGCAATCTACAGGATTTATTTAGACCTCCTGTGCTGTTAAATCTTCCTTGTGCAATAAAGAAATGGCTGGGTGGGAAAACCTTTGACAAGTGTTTAGGGATGTGCGGGCAGGGGTCAGGGAAGTGTATATCTGATGGTATGAAATTGGGTTTTCAGGAAAGTTGGCGCTATTGCTTCTGCTTCTAGGGGGAAAAATCCTCCTTTTTGGCAGAACTTTGACTTGGGAGTGTTATTGTAGGTGCGGATTTTCATTGAACAGATATGCAACAATATACTGTGACTGTAGATTTTCTTTTCATTGTGTATCTGTTGAAGTTATAGAAGTCATGATCGAAAGTGCTCATTATGTCATCCCCACTTTAGGAAGATGTTGCTGTACAGCTCCTCAGTTTAGGAAGTGTGCCCCTCATTGGCAGTGATATTTATTCATTTCACAGACACGTTTACCAAAGTGTCTTACAAGGAAACATTTTTGGCACTGCCGTGTTAGATTCATTTCCCCTGAGCTGACAGCCCCTGACATTGCTTTGACTAAAAGTTCCAAGACTGACTCAGAAACTAAAGTGAGCTGTGAGGTGTTGGGTGGCAGATTTTTTTTTCCATACCAAAATAAGTTATATATGATCCGGAATGGGGAAAATGTGGTCCTCTAGAATTGTTGTTGTATTGAAACTTCCAGCATTCTTTATCATTGCCTATGTAGGCTAAGGCTACTGGGAGTTCAGTCCAACGATGTCTGAAATGCTGAATAGTCTCTCTCTCTCTCTCTCTCTCTGTGTGTGTGTGTATCAATGAGCAGAGTCTACCTGTTTAGTAGGTAGATTTAAGCTCTTCTCAGAGAACTATAGGGAGCTATAAATTTCTCTTCTCCCCCCCCCCCCCAATTCCTACAGAGCAGCCAACTCCATAGTGAACTCTAGATTTCTGTAGTGTGAATCCCTGATCCCCTACTCAGGTATGCTGGCACCAGGACCACAGAAAATTGGTATGGTATGGTATGATATAGCCTTTGAATTCCTTGGTTTTTATTTTGCCAGGTGTTATTGCTTGTGTAAAAACACTCCTTACTTGAACATTTGGCCTTTGCCTTTTCTTTATAGGTGAGTAGTTTCCATTTTCTGATCAGGAATCAGATATTTATAGATCTTATATCTGGAACACATGATATATTTGGGTTTGTGTTTCTGAAAGAGCAGAATTCTGTCATGTGCAAAACCACATTAGAACTGCTCACACTTCCCAAAGGCAAATTGTTTATGGCTAAAGGCCTGGTATTTAAAAAAAAGAGAGAGAGAGAGAGAAAAAAAAACAGACAAACTGCTCTAAAATCTCACTGGGAATGTGAATATATAGAAAGTACCTCCTTACTGATTTTGGGGGTGATTCTCTCCCCCCCCCCAATTTCTTTAATGTCCCAGGGAGAGATGTCAGTTTGGTGGAAATCAAAGAAGATTTGGAGATGGATCCTGAAGAGAACAGTTCTATTTTCATGGGCATCCTCATCAAAGGCTTGGCCAAGCTGAAGAAGATCCCAGAGACAGTGAAGGCCATCCAGGATCGTCTGGAGCAGGAGCTGAAGCAGATTGTTAAGAGGTCTACTACTCAAGTGGCGGACAATGGCTACCAGAGGGGAGAGAATGTAGCCCAGGAAAATCAACCCAGGTAAGAGCACTGCATTAAATAAGGCCTTAGAATAACTAGCAATCCTGACAGAAATAGGAATATTTGGGTTGCCAGAATATTTGTGACTTTTCTTTGGGAAATAGTGGCTTGTATTATTGTTGTTGTTGTTGTTGTTGTTATTATTATTATTATTATTATTATTATTATTAACTTTTATTTATGAAGCGCTGTAAATTTACACAGCGCTGTACGTGCAATCTTTTTGGTTAGACGGTTCCCTGCCCTCGGGCTTACAATCTAAAAAGACATGACACAGAAGGAGAAGGGAGTGGTGGCGGGAAAGGGTAAGAGGTCCAGCAGTTCCTCTCTACCTCCGAGGCCTGGACCAAGGCAGATGGACTGGAGGGAGGGCTTGGCTTCATAATGGATGGTTAATCATAGCATAGATTTCATAGAATCTTAAAAATTGGAAGGAACGAAAAGGACCATCTGATCCAAATCCCTGCCATGCAGGAAGCTAAAGCACTCCTGAAAGATGCCCAACCTCTATTTAAAATCCTACAAAGATGGAGAGTGCACTACCATCTGAGGCTATATATTCCACTGTCAAATAGCTCCTAAGGTTAAAAAATTCTTCCCAATGTTTAGGTGGCATTGCTTTTCTTGTAATTTGAATCTATTAGAACGTATTCTAGTCTCCAGAACAGCAGAAAACAAGCTAGTTCCATCTTCTACATAATATTTAAAGATCACTATTCATGTCACCTCCCACTCTTCTCTCCTGGGCCCAGTGCTATTCAACATCTTTATCAATGACTTGGATGACCAAATTGGGGGCATACTCATCAGATTTGCAGATGACACCAAATTAGGGGGAGTAGGTAATACCCCAGAGGACAGGACCAAACTTCAAAATGTCCTGAATAGACTAGAAAGCTGGGCCAAAGCTAACAAAATGAAATTCAACACGGAGAAATGTAAGGTACTGCACTTAGGGTGGAAAAATGAAATGCACAGATACAGGATGGGGGACACCTGGCTGAATAAAACTATGTGTGAAAGGGATCTAGGAGTCCAAGTAGACCACAGGTTGAACATGAGTCAACAGTGCGATGCGGCAGCTAAAGAGGCCAATGCAATTTTAGGAAGCATCAATAAAAGTATAGTGTCTAGATCAAGGGAAGTAATAGTGCCACTATATTCTGCTCTGGTCAGGCCCCACCTGGAATATTGTGTCCAGTTCTGGGCACCACAATTTAAAAAGGATGTGGAGAAACAAGCATGTCCAAAGGAGAGCAACTAAATTGGTGAAGGGTCTGGAAACCATGCCCTATGAGGAATGACTTAGGGAGCTGGGGATGTTCAGCCTGGAGAAGAGAAGGTTAAGAGGTGATATGATAGCCCTGTTTAAATATTTGAAGGAATGTCATATTGAGGAGGGAACAAGCTTGTTTTCTGCTGCTCCAGAGATTAGCACCAGGATCAATGGATGCAAGCTCCAGGAAAAGAGATTCCAGCTCAACATTAGGAGGAACCTCCTGACAATAAGGGCTGTTCGACAGTGGAACAAACTCCCTCGAAGTGTAGTGGAATCTCCCACCTTGGAGGTCTTTAAACAGAGGCTGGATGGCCATCTGTTGGGGATGCTTTGATTTGGATTTCCTGCATGGCAGGGGGTTGGACTGGATGGCCCTTGCGGTCTCTTCCAACTCTATGATTCTATGATTCTTTGCTTGTTTGCTCCAATTTGACAAGCTGTGGGGCTGCCATGATCTATGCTCCTTATCATTTCACGGTGTTCCTGCAGAAGTGATGCCTGGTTGTGCTTCCAAAAGCCCTTTCTGCTGCCCGTTTAAAATTTAATCACATTATTGAATGTTTCCAGGCCAAGGTTAGTGTGAATTGCCAGACCACATGAACACATGGGGCAGGTAGGAACAGTGCCTCTTGATCTTAAGCCTGGCATATGGATTGCGTCTTTAACCCAGTCTTGATCAATCTTAGCTAAAGATTCCACAAATCTTTAAAAGAAGATATATCTAAACTCCCAAAGTCACAGGAGAAATATTTGGGGGGGGGGGGAAACAATGTGAATAGGATATGATTGAAAGCATAATGTCTAAGTTTTATTTTGCTTTTGAACTCACGGTTTTTCATGTTCAAGGATAGCCGTTCACATTAAAGGATACCAGTGTCAAAATAAAGACATTTTATGGCTGGAATCTTGTTGATGTCTTATGCACATCTAAGTTTCCCAGTGGAAGAGGGTGAAAATTTTTTGTCCCTTGTAGAATATCTGCATTTAGATCAGTTTTATGGGAACTGATTCTACATGTGGTGCATGACATATAAGGATGTGCATTCTGCATAGATTCATATGCAGATTTGGCTGTGCATTGAGTTGCACATTTGGTGCTGGGTTTTTGTTGTGCACCATTGCCATTCAACATACAAGGTGCATAGCACAGTTAATACATAATTTTATCTGTGGAGTTTTTTGCCACTTTCATATTGGATTTCTACCTATATAATACTACGGCATCCCCATTAGTAGTTTGGCATTAGCCGCTTTCATGGAAGTGATGTGCAACTCGCATTGCCTTCATAGTTTAATGGTGCAGTGTATTTGCAATACAGTGGCATGTGTATCGTCAATGATACTGCCCAGTTTCCCCTTGACTAGTAGGTTGGAGATAAATCTTTCAGATGGAAAAGTGTGAGTGAAATAAAGCTGACGGTCTTAGTTAACTGCCAGCCTGAAGCTGTTGACACTGAAGTGTGTGCTGTCTCCTTCAATTCCAAAGACTGCTTCTTCAGGTGCCAAGGATGGTACTTTTAAGGGTCTATTCTGTTGTCTGTCTTACTTATTGTCAAAACATATGTCAGTGTAGAGGGACAGTTCTCAGAAGTTGCTTGAGCCTTCTCAAGCAGAAAGAAAGACTTGTCAGGTCTCCCCAAACTGAACTAGCATGCAAGCAGGGACTTTCCATTGTGTTTATTTACAGCATTTGTATCCAGTTCTTTGCTTGAAAAGCCTGATCACAGGCTTGCAATCTGAAAGGCATAAAATAGAAAGAGAATGGGGCTGGGGAAGGAAGAGGAAAAAATAAATGAAGCCAGGCACACACTTTTTTCAGTTAAGAAAAATAACCTGTTGGAATGGAAAGAGGGAAAGGAGGAACCCAGTGGAGCTGGCCTTTAAGCATCCTGAGCTGACCTTTCAGCATCTGTTTACCCAGGTCTGACAGTGGGCAGTGCTACCAGGTGCTTGATCACCTCCTTATTTCTGCAGTCTCTATTAGCATAAATGGAAAATCTGTTGAACTGTACAGGCTGCATTAAAGACTTAAACACTGGCATATCACACCAAGTTCAGCACTCTGCTTTCCATATTGGGACCAAATAGATAGTTTTGGGAGATCCTGCAGGCAGGTATCAAGGCAGCCTTCCTCCACTGTTGCCTTCTCCTTCCTGGGTCTTGTATCTATTGTTTAATGGCACACTGCTTCCGCACATGGGTGCCTCATTTGTTTAAAGCAGACCTTGATAGACCATCTCCTCCTGAATTTGCCTAATCTGCCTTCACCACACTTTGCAGTTTTAAATTCCATGCCTTAATTATGCATTGTATTAGGTGCCGCTTTCTTCTTTCTGTCATGAATCTCTGGCCAGTCAGTTTTGTAAGATAACTCTTCATTCTCTATATATAGATGTGGGAGAAAATTTTCTGTAACCACTTCCACCTATACCACATTCCTTCACCATTAGTCACCTCTATAAAAACAAAATATCCCCAAATCCTGTGTCCTTTCCTCACAGTGAAAATGCTTCATTGTCTTTTATTTTTCATTTTCGTTCAATGTGGGACCTAAGTTTAGGGCCCAAGGAAACCCAGAATCTCTGTGAGTATGTTGTTGTGTCTCTGCGTCCTATTGTCCTCTTGGAAAAGCAAGCCAGAAAGCTTGATAGAGACTGACTAGGTTATCAGGACAGCTCATGAAGGTTCTTTTAACATTTTCTAACAATGGCTTTTGGCTCGAAATTGGATTCAAACTGGATTTTGAATTGCTGAAAGAGGAAGAATCTGACTAAATGTCTATTCACCCTTCAAAAGGCTTGGCTTCTGCAAGCTATTTACAGCTCGCCAAGAGCCTTGCAAATACAATATTTGTTTTTTTCCTAAAATATGCCTTACTCTCCCAGCCTACCCATGTCCTCCATCTGCTGTTCTTCCAGCTGCTGCAGTGTTGCTCTTTCCTGAAGCAGAAGATGTACTCTCTTTTTGTCACTGTGGCTGCTGTTCCCTTGGCCAGAAGCAGCAGCTGCGAAGAGTGCCAATAACCCTCGTGTGCATGTTTTCCAGAAAATATAGGGAAATGTGTGAGGCAATAGTGTTCCAAACTTTCAGAAAACTGAAGGAATTAAAAGATAGCATGTGCATTTTAAATTGCTGCTAAAATGCCTTCTTTCTGATGATAGCTTGATAATCCTTGGACTATATGGCCTTTGGGATCCCTTCCAACTCCCCAATTTTCTGAGATAAAAATGCTTAAAAGGAATAAGGAAAAAACAATGCACTTTCCTAGCAGAGCAAAAAGTTACATTGTAGTGGGATATTGTTCCATTGGCCTCCAAAACAGTCAGTCAGCAAATAAAGGAGTAGACCAAATATATTTTGTGAAACATGGTCAGTGTGTATAATGGTTTCAGTGTTGGACTAGGACACTGGGAGACCAGTGTTTCAATCCTGGCTTGGCTATGGAAACCCACTGGGTGACCTTGGGCAAGTCACACACTCTCACCCTCAGAGGATGGCCATGGCAAACCCCATCTGAAGAAGGTTGTGAAGAAAACTCCATGATAGGTTTGCCTTAGGGTTGCCATAAGTTGGAAAGAGCTTGAAGGTACACAACAACAAATGCTTAAACATTTGGTTAAGGTAAAGCAAGTGTGATCCAGTCATCTATGTAGTCATATGTGATCAACAGCAAACAGAGAGGAGATGAGCTGCACGTGCTCTAAGATGGTCAACTGAGTATGAGATGGTCAGGGCTGGATAAAAGATATAAAAATGGAGAATTGCTGCATTAACTGGCTATGTACTAGCATAGATTTCTTTTTCTCCTAGGAGTTATTGGAAAAGAGGTGAGGTTTATAAAACAGACGATCTCTAGGGGGAACATTGCCGCATTCAACAGATGCCAAGTAATTACTCTAGGAATCAAAAAACCAGTCAAGTTAACACAAAGGGGTTTTTTGTTTCTCCAATGAAAGCTGAATTTAATACGTTAATGTTACTGCTTCAGTAAGTTAAAACTTGAGCAGGGTGAACTTCTGACAACACTGCTTAAATTTTTAACAAGGCCTGTTGGGCTTTTGGCCCTGGTGGCTTATGACTTCAAGACTTGGCAGGGTTTGAATTTCAGCTCATCTGAGAGCCACTGTCCTGACTTGGGGCTCTGAGTCTGTAGTAGTTGGCATGCACACATTGTCTGTCTGCGCTACTGTATTACAAACACAACATTATTATTACTGCCCAATAAAATGACTAATAAAAAGTGACAGACCCAAAGGGGTCTTATCACCAAGTTGAGATAAAACCCAGGCATCTTGTTAGCGGCAAGTATCCTTTCAACTGGAGCAAACTGAGCAGTGCTATTTCAGCAGGGTTACTTTCGTACCCTTTTGATACTCCCAAAGCCTGCTTGGAAGGCCTCCAAAGAGCTTCAGTTCTGTTTCCTTAACACAGCCCTATTTTCATGAGTGGGCTCTGTTAGGAATGTCTGCCATATTGCAATGTAACCAGATATTTGAAAGGTCAAATCATTTCTTGTTTTAAGGTAGAACCTATGTTTGGAGAAGAAGAAAAATGCCTTTTGGTATAAGCCTGTGGCCACACAGGAGCATTCACTGTGAACTTGAGTTCTACTAAAGAAAAAACTGGTATTGTGGCAGAACCCCTCTGCTTGTGAATATGCCAGTGATTTTGAATGCCAGGTTCAAAAACTTGTTTCTGGAAATCTGTGCTGACGATGGAGAAGCTTTGATGCTTTGCTGACTTTGGCGGCAAACCTGCCTGACCCTTCAACGGATAAAACATAAGCTCATTCTTTTCTAATATGGCACATTTTGTTTTTTAACATAAAGAGTTTCTGCTACGCTGTATCATGAGATTGTAGTACAGAAACATAGATTGCTGTTTGTGTAAATTAGCTGAGGCTCCTATAACTTTCTTGTGTATCAGAAGAGGGGGCATTGAGAGGATGCTTAAACTATAGTTGTGCCATATACATGTGGAGCATCTTTCCTTGTACAGTGGTTGGAGTACACGGTTCCAATCTTCTTATTTTGTATCTGGGACTCTGATTTGAAGTTCTCCCAGCTCTATTGTTTATTCATGTTTGGTTTTTTGGAAGTGATTTTAGTGTTGACTTTCATAGTGTTCATTGGTGTGTCTTAAAACCATTTTATGAGGCCAGTCTCCCTTTTTATTTGGTTGTAGTGCGAAAGGACAGTAGTTTCGTTATTACCTATAAAGCCCTAAATGGCTTGGGCCCAGGATACCTTGAAGACCGCCTCTCCCCATACAATCAGCCCTGCTCTCTCAGAACATCTGGGCAGCAGTTATTGAGGGTCCCAGGGGCCAGGCTAGCCTCCACGTCTAGGAGAGCTTTCACCATCTCGTCCCCGACCCTCTGGAATTCTCTGCCCAGTGAGCTCCGCTCGGCCACCTCCCTGGCCCAGTTTAAAAAGGGGCTTAAAACTTTTCTGTTCAGGTTAGCATTCCCTGACATATGCCCCAATTAGTTCTTCCCCCCCTCTGCCAGCAGTGGCAAGTTGGTTAGATTGTTTTAATGTTTCATATTACTGTATTTTAATTTTTTTTTAATTGTACTTGTTGTATGGATGTTTTATAATGTTGTATACCGCCCTGATTATACAGAAGGGCAGTATAGAAATAAAATTATTATTATTATTATTATTATTATTATTATTATTATTATTATAGTGATGTAGAGCGGCTTACAATTATTATTATTATTATTATTTTTAAGTAGGTGGTTCCCTGCCCTCAGGCTTACAATCTAAAAATTATGAGTAATCATCATTCTAGTCTGCTAACCAAATTCTTTGCCACCCATGGCAACTTCTTGTTGTTTGGTCAAATTGAGTTACGTGATGTTTCCAACTTTTGCTGAGGAAAGTTAGCCTGATCTGCAACAGCATGTTGATGATGGGAGCGTGTGTGAATCACCACTGGTGACCTCATTCAAGTATCAGCAGTCATATTGCATCATGTTATGCCCATTTAGTGCCCAAACATGAGGAGCAGCCTTGGGGCATGTGTCACTTTCTGTTGACATATTTACTGTATTTTGTGGTGTTGCTATGAACTTGAACTGTCAAACTGCCCAAGTGGACCTTCATCAATGCGGATGGATGCTCTGTGGAGGTCACTTCCCCTTAAAAGGAACAAACTAAGTGCCATTGTGTCCGAGAAAGGGAAAGCAATACTTCTTTTTGCTGTTTGGTTCCTCTCTATTCTGTGACAGTTTTCGCTCACCTTGACCTTATCTGCACTGCAGATTAATGCAGTTTGACACTGCTTTAACTATAGTTTTTTGTGGGTTTTTCGGTCTATGTGGCCATGTTCTAGAAGAGTTTATTCCTAATGTTTCACCAGCATCTGTGGTTGGCATCTTCAGAGAAACGTTAGGAGTAAACTCTTCTAGAACATGGCCACATAGCCTGAAAAACCCGCAAAAACTATGGATACTGGTCATGAAAGCCTTCAACTTTACACTGCTTTAACTGCCATGGCTCAATGCTATGGAATTCTGGAATTTATAGTTTGTTGTAGCATCCTGACAGAGAAGGCTAATTATCTCATAAAACTACAAATCCAAAAATCCCATAGTACTGAGCCATGGCAGTTAAAGCAGTGTCAAGCTGCATTATTTCTTCAGTGCAGATGAGGCTCTTATCTGAAGTGTTCCAAGAATGCTGAGAAGGTTTAGGGGTTCTTCATCTTTTAAGTAAGAGTAGGACAGCCTTGGAGAGCAAGAGAAGCATGATATTTCACTAAGAGAGTTTCTGGAATGATGTAACTTCAGAGTTATTGTATGAAATTGTGAGTTGTGAAATTTATGCATTGTAATGCTGATTTTAGCTGTTGTGCTCATGCCTTGATCCATGGGGAGAGGTGGGAAATATAAATAAAGATTTTAATTATTATTATCTCATAATGTCAGAATGTGATTTGAGATTATTTCATCAAAATAGTCATAATTACCTTTAATTAATCTGCCGAGGGGTGGGGTGGGTTAGGTGGTGATCAGAATGAAGAGCGATACTAGAGGATAGTAGCCAAGTGTCTGGGTAATTATTTTAAATCAGAGCGTGTAGTTTAGGAGTGCAATAGAAAGCTGTTGACTCTGTACATTTTTTTTTTGTCAACACTGGCTCTTCAGTCCTGATAACATGTCTATGGTGAATATCTTTAGTTCCTGATTAAAGCTTTCTTATTTTACTATTGAGGCTTGGATTTCCAAATTGAGGTGACACTGTGTATAGCACTCCCTAGCTTTTATGTAGGATTTCCTCCTTCCATCACCTGTAAATGTTAATGTATTGAAGGTGAAAATGTTCAGATGTGGCAATGGTTGCAGAAGCCTAAATTGGCTACAGCTGGAGTCCAGAGCAGCAGCCGGATGCTCAAGGTCAACTGAGCAGGACTAAATGTAAATATGCTATGTCTTCAGTCTGAAGAGGGATTGGTGTCTATGGTGCAACTTGTATAGGAAGAGGCTGGGCTTAGTGGTCGCCTCATGGTAATTCTGTATATAACCAAAAACGCTGTGCTGTGGGATTGTGGGAGATTGAGATAGTGTGGTGTGTCGGTTGGTAAGAGATTTTGTATAGTGGCGATTAGCTCGTGTTATTTGAAACAAAGCAATAAAGCCCTCTTAGGAGTGAACTGCTGGAGAGTGATTCTTTGATCTAGCAGCTGTTTCTCCAGGCATTCTTCCAAGCAAGCCAAAAGCTTGTGTTTGGAGCTTCGCTCTGTTCCTGTGTTGGAGAGATAGCCGACTTCATCTATTTGCCACCGGACTGGAATCACTGGCAAATATCAACAGTAAAGTCAGAGGGTTCTTGTTACTCCCAAACAGAAAATGGTGTAGTTTATGCTTCCTTCTCTAACAACATGTTTTGGCCTTAGGACAGCTAAGCTGGTGGCACCCATGGAGTGTTAAACATGGATAGTTGATATACTTGCAAAGGTAATAAAGGACATAGTTTTTTGTGGGTTTTTCGGACTATGTGGCCATGATCTAGAAGAATTCACGTAATAAAGGACCAATGTGACACCACAGTGCAGGAATATTTGTAATGGCCAGCAAATGTTGTGCACATACCTTTGATCACTTTGGCATCTGCATCTATCTGAGCATCCAAAGTCATAACATACCCAATTTAATTTAAATGTATTCATTTAAACTGGAAAGAGCGAGAGTGAGAGACATCCAGATCCTAAACCTTCATGGTACTGTAATACCAAAGGAATGATAGAACAGTTACAGAAGTAAAGCTGCATTTCATTGTTAACATTGGGTGGTCTCCTGGTCTGATTTAGAAAATGTTGCAAATGACTATGGCAGCATGTATGAATCACTGCTGATGACTTCATTCAAATATCAGCAGTCAAGCTATAGTCATAGAGATAATATTCTGTGCTTCTCAAATGATGTTTTTTAACAGTTCTGAGTTCCCCATCCAAATGGAATTATGATGACATTAAATTATGCTAAAGTCTGATTGTTGTTTTGCCCATCTGTTCCTGGTAAAGTGGCCTTTTTTCTTGTGGATACTTGTTTTTACTTAGTTTGATCTTGCCAAGCCAGTATCTCTTTCACCTTAAAGTATGTATACCACATGTCCTACGATGTTGGAATCTGAGGTGAAACCGTAGATGCCTTGCTTATATACTGTATTTGGGCCCTAGTTACTGTGCACCTTATTTCACTTCCTAAGCTGTGCTCAGCTTTAGCATGCTCAAGACCTCTGCTCTCCCAACAGTAGTACAAAAATAGGCCCTAGTAGGTAGGCCTCCAGCATCTCTATAGTATATAACTGTCAGCCTTAACCTTTAAGTCTCACAGAATCTGTAATCAATTTAAACATATTTACAGGTTATAAAAGGGGATTTAAATCCTACAGGTCCCACTGAAGGCTGGAAATAAACTAAAAGAGCAGATTTAATTGACCTTTGGAATTAACCTGGCCAAAGGCACAAAAAAGATAAGTAAGTACACAAAATTTGTGGAAGAGGATGGGCACAGGTAGTACAGAACTGCTGTGCAGATAATGTTCCTGCTAATAAAGTGGTTCTGATGCACCTTTGCCCTGTGAGGAGAGACTTAGGGAGCTAGGTGTATTTAGCTTGGAGAAGAGAAGGTTAAGAGGTGACATGATAGCCCTGTTTAAATATTGGAAGGGAGGTCATATTGAGGATGGAGCACGCTTGTTTTCTGCTGCTTCAGAGACTGGAACACGGAGCAATGGATTCAAGCTTACAAGAAGAGAGATTCCAACTAAACATTAGGAAAAACATCCTGACCATAAGAGCTGTGTGACATTGGAAGACACTGCCTTGGAGACAAGTGAATATCCTTCTTTGGAGGTTTTTAAGCAGAGGCTGGATTGCCATCTGTCGAGAGTACTTTGACTGTGTCTTTCTGCATGGCAGAATATTGTTGAACTGGACAGCCCCTGAGGTCTCTTCCAACTCCATGATTATAAGATTCTAAGCACTTGCAACTTCCCTTTTTTGCTGTAGCAACTCTCAATATGTATTCCACAGAAACCCTCACCAAGGCATGATGATGGATGTTCATAATATGTTTGAATTCTGAAACCCTATAGAAGAGAATAATAGAATCATAAAGTTGGAAGAGACCACAAGGGCCATCCAGTCCAACCCCCTGCCATGCAGGAAGTCATAGTCAAAGTATCTCTGACAGATGGCCAAAGACCTCCAAAGAAGGAGATTCCTTACACTCTGAGGGAGTGTGTTCCACTGTCGAATAGCCCTTACTGTCAGGAAGATCTTCCTAATGTTGAGGTGGAATCTCTTTTCCTTCAGCTTTGCATCCATTGCTCTGGGTCCTAGTCTCTGGAGCAGCAGAAAACACGCTAGCTCCCTCCTCAATATGACATCCCTTCAAATATTTAAACAGGGCTGTCATATGACCCCTTAACCTTCTTTTTTCCAGGCTAAACATCCCCAGCTCCCTAAGTTGTTCCTCATAGGGCAGTGATGGTGAACCTATGGCACGTGTGCCAGAGGTGGCACTCAGAGCCCTTTCTGTGGGCACATGTGCCGTTTCCCCAGCACAGAGTTTGCCAGAGTTTGTTAATAGAAAGCCAGAGGGACATGGCACTTTGCAATTAATAAGTGCGTTTTGGGTTGCAGTTTGGGCACTTGGGCTCTAAAAGGTTCACCATCACTGTCATAGGGCATGGTTTCCAGACCCTTCACCATTTTGGTCGCCCTCCTCTGGACACATGGCTCCAGTTTCTCCACATCCTTTTTGAATTGTGGTGCTGAAAACTGGATACAGTATTGCAGGTGAGGCCTAAACAAAGCAGAATAGAGTGGAACTATTAATTCCCTTGATCTAGACAATATCCTTTTATTGATGCAGCCTAAAAATATTGACCCTATTCAATGAGTTGCTGGATATTTTGTTTCTTACACTGTCTAGGGCAGTTCCCTAAAAATCAAATCATGTCTGCAAGTACTCAAACTAGCTTATGTTATTAATGCATAATTAGCCATATAATGTTAAAGTAAAGTTGTTATCTGCCACTCCATTGCAATTCCATTGATGCCAAAACTGTTTTTGTAAGTTTCCATTTGCCTGCTTAACTAAGTAAACAGCATTAGACATTGGAAATGTTCTAGTTTCTAAGTAATGTTAAATTTCCAATGTGGCAAGTGGGTGCCTGGCCACAAAATAGTTATAGGTTTTGCCATGATACGTTAATTACAATAATTGGGCTGTTAAAAAGGCATAGGGACACCTAATTAGAAAGACATTTTGATGAGAATATAGCAATAAACATCTGATGTATAATAGTAAAATCTTGATAATTGGAATAGTTGATGAGCCTTGAGATTTCAGGTTTCTGGTTTTCTGCATGTGGCTTTAAGCCCCTTCTCCAAAAATTGCTCAAAATATACAATATTAGAATACAAAGAAATATTCTGCAGTTCTGTTGAAATAACATTATATCCTCTCAATGTTGACTCTTAATAAATCCAATCCACAACAGTTACTGTATCAGGTGTGTGCACAGCTAGAGATAACAAAATGTGGAATCCTTTTTCCAATAAAGCAGTGGAAAAACACAAGGAAAAGCGAAGAAAGTTCAATATTGCTTTCAGTTTATTTTAATGTTCTGTGGAGTATAAACTTGTGTACAGCATTTGGAAAACAGAGGTGTAACTGCACACATGACATAATAAAAATACAAACCCATATTTAAACATAAATGATAAAAGAAAACCTATATATGGACATTAGAATTATTATTATTATTAACCTTTATTTATAAAGCGCTGTAAATTTACACAGCGCTGTACATACAATCTTTTTAATTGGAAGGTTCCCTGCCCTCAGGCTTACAATCTAAAAAGACATGACACAGAAGGAGAAGGGAGTGGTGGTGGGGAAGGGGCCTCTCTAGTAGGATAATACATATAAAATACATAGCAATACAGGAAATGATTCAATAAAACAGACAACAAAAGAACATCAAATAGCAAGTGACAATTAAGCAATGCCTGGGAAGGCTTCTCTGAAGAGGATGGTCTTCAAGTCTGTTTTGAAGCTGGTTAAAGAAGTGATGGCTCTTGTTTGCGGGGGAAGAAGGTTCCAGGAGTGAGGGGCAGTGAGTGAAAAGGGGCGAATCCGAGATGGGGCAGAGGAAATCCTGGGCTGGGACAGACTAGAACAACTTTGATGACCTACTTTAGCTCTTAGAACGAGTGAAATGTTTTGCTGTTGTTACTGTTGTTGTTAGATGTCAGTTTGTCTAATGGTGAGCCTGTAAATGAAAGACCTCCATGAGCCGTGGTCATGAACATTCCTGTTCTTGGGTTTTGCAAACTCAGAGCCATTGTATCCATTATTAAATCATCCAACTGTAATGCAGTCTTCCTCTTTTCCTACTGTCTTGGACTTTACTAAGCATTATAGAGTCATAGAATCATAGAGTTGGAAGCCACCACAAGGGCCATCCAGTCCAACCCCATTCTGCCATGCAGGAACTCTCAGTCAAAGCATCCCCGATAGATGACCATCTAGCCTCTGTTTAAAGACTTCTGGGGAAGGAGACTCCACCACTCTCTGAGGGAGTGTGTTCCACTATCAAACAGCCCTTACTGTCACAAAGTTCTTACTAATGTTGAGATGGAATCTCTTTTCCTGTAGCTTGCATCCTTTGCTCTGGGTCCTAGTCTCTGGAGCAGCAGAAAACAAGTTAGCTCCCTCCTCACTATGACATCCCTTTAAATATTTAGACAGGGCTATCATATCACCTCTTAACCTTCTCTTTATCATCTTTCCCAACAATTCATGTTGTCTCATAATGTGTCCAAAGTATGATAATCTCAGTGTAGTCAACTTGGCTTCTAGGGAGAGTTGGGGCCTGATTTATTTTCAGACCCTCTTACAGTTGGCCTTTGCTATCCACTGGGATTTGGTTCCATGGCCCCTTGTGGATACTAAAATCCATGAATGCTCAAATCCCATTAAATACAGTGACATAGTGAAAGGGTGTCCCTTATATAAAATAACAAAATCAAGGTCTACTTTTTGAAATTTATGCCTTTTGGAATATTTTCAACCCACAGATGGATAAATCCATGGATAATAAATCTGTGAATATGGAGAGCCAATTGTATTTGTGTTTTTGGTGGTCCGTGCTATCTGCTGAATTTTCCTCCAGTGCAGCATTTCAAATGTTCCTTGCAACAGGCTTTTAAAATAACGTCATAGCTGCTCTGAGAAACAGTTTTTCCAATAATCATGTACAACAGTTTTTGGTTTTAGGCAAGGATCTGTTACATGTTGTGATCCCTCTGAGATCCCCTCTTCCTGCTTCTGCTGAGCAGAATGGGACCTTCAGAGAGCACCTATCTAACTGCTACCACCGATTGATTTGAATTCTCCTTGTACAGCAATGCAGTGACATGTTTCTGGGATTCTTCTGCACTTTAGTTTCCCCCTGTGATGCTGCAGATACTTTGCTTCCCCCCACAAACCCTGGTGAGAAGATGAAGCCAAGCAAAAGGCATGTGAAAGGAGTGTGTGTGTGAAAGAAGTACTTTGAAAAGGAAGGCATTTATTCTAAGCAAGAAATTTACATTAGCAAAAGTATTAGCATTTGTCTTTCTTCATGAAGGGCACCTTCCCTTTAGGCAAATTTAGGAAAGTTACAAATTACAGATTAGTCTGGATTGTCTCCAGTCAAGTCAGTAAGAATAATCAACAGTCTCTGGCACAACTGGCTAATGCATTCTCCTATTCTACTCATAGATAGTTGAAATCATGATTCTTGTATGTTCATTGGGTTAGATGCTTTTGTCTAGTTTCAACCAGCTTTCCTGAGGTGCCCCCAAGCATCCTTTTGTTCTTCTTTTTAGACTCTCTCCTGAGGCTTTTATAACCTCTGATGGGGAACATCTGGAAACCTTTGGAACTGGTCCTCATCTGGTTAGTTGTCTCTCATGATATTGATGACTCATCAGGGATATTGGCCCAAATGAATGTAACTTAACCTCATCACATCCTTAATCCTTTGTTTCTTGGAGGGCTGGACTATCCCCTAAGATGTGGAGACCAGATAATGGGAGAAGCCCCATTATCACACATGCACAACACTTACTCCGAAATGTGAAAGAAAGTGATCTGGGCTTGGAAATACCTAAACTTGTGAGAGAGCAAGGAAACTTACTTGAATATGTGCAGACTTTAGAAAAGGTAATGAAGTGTTGTGGTTTGAGTATTGGACTAAGATTTGGGAGGCCAGGTTTCAAATTACTGCTCAGCTTTGGAAACTCTGTGGGTGACTTTTGTAAAGTCTTACATTCTCAGCCTGAGAAGAAAGCAAGGGGAAATCTCCTCTGAACAAATTTTGCCAAGAAAACCTTCTGATTGCCTTAGGGTCTCCAAAAGTTGAAGATTACTTGAAGGCACACTGTCTCTGTCGTGTATCCCTCAGATCCAGACCACAGCCAAGGCTTGTAGATTCTTTTTATACAACATTGCCAAAATCCGACCGTATCTCTCTGCTTCTACTGCCAAGATCCTGGTCCATGCCCTAGTGGTCTCACAACTCGATTACTGTAACGTCCCCTGGCTGGGCTTCCTTTCTCACCCCCTCCCTTTCCGCATTCAGTATAAGTTCCTGCTGTCCACGTTTAAAGCCCTCCATGGGCTGGCCCCTCCTTACTTATCAGACCTTATTTCCCCTCACCTTCCCACTAGGGCCCTCCGTTCTGGTAGTCAAGGTCTGCTGTCTCAGCCCAGGATTTCCTCTGCCCCATCTCGGATTTGCTCCTTTTCACTCGCTGCCCCTCACTCCTGGAACCTTCTTCCCCCGCAAACAAGAGCCATCTCTTCTTTAACCAGCTTCAAAACGGAGCTGAAGACCATCCTGTTCAGAGAAGCGTTCCCAGGCATTGCATAATTGTCGCTTGCTATTTGATGTTCTTTTGTTGTCTGTTTTATTGAATCACTTCCTGTATTGCTATGTATTTTATATGTATTATCCTACTAGAGAGGCCCCTTCCCCACCACCTTTCCCTTCTCCTTTATGTCGTGTCTTTTTAGATTGTAAGCCTGAGGGCAGGGAACCGTCCAATTAAAAAGATTGTATGTACAGCGCTTTATAAATAAAGGTTAATAACAATAATAATAATAACAATAATAACAACAGCTACCAACCTTTAGTTCTCAGAAGGCCATGGAAATAATAATTTAAAAAAAAGACAGAGAAAAGAAGATGATTTTCCAGAAAGTTAACTGAATGTTTAAAAGAGTTTGAAATTATACTGTGTTGAAGGGCAAATATTGTTGATGTATTTGTCATAGTATAGATTTAATATGACTAAAGTTGTGTATGATGATGATTCATTTCCGAAGAGTTCATGATTCTTATGAAAACATTTAACTAATTTGTTGATAGTCCTTAATGTTGAAATCTGTTAGACTGAAAGCATGCAACAGTTTATTGCAAATTTGGAATTTGTTACTCTAAAATAGGGTATTTTCCAAATCTTCAACACATGGAATGCTATGCCAAGCATCAATAGTAATGTTTACCTTAAGCAAAATAATTTATGGAAGAAAATTAGCCATCACAGAATTCAAGTTTTTTCTTGCCCACTATACATTTGGGATGGCAAAGGAAAAACGTGACTGTGGTGTGTTACACTCAAGTTTCATCTGATAAACAAGCCTTCTAGGATTTTGTATTGTGTCTTCTATTTCTGGACAAACTAGCCAATATGTAGAGGATTACCCACTCCAACTTACAGTAGATATTTTCTGTTATCAACTCACCCAATTTTTCAAACTAGTAGTGTTAACATATTAATTTATATCTTGCATCTACATAGGATTCACACATGCACTAGTCAGGCTGAGAGCTTTAGCCTTAATTCAGTGTTTTAAAGTATGCTTGAATACCTCCAATAGAACAATAAATGTTTGCAATTGTTTTATGACATCTGGGGCCTTCCTATTTTTAACTCTTCATAAACATACCAAAGAGAACAATTTTATGTTTCAGATGATTCACAATGTGATATTCACAAATCCTCTTTATGCTATTTGTGATGCACATTGCTGACTGGGAATGTTTATGCCAGCAGTTTTCCCCCCTAATGTTCCAAGGACCAGTACCATACAGTATTTGTGTCCATTGGCTATAACCATTTGCTTGCTTGCTTGTTCGTTTATTTTCTATCCTTGGAAACTTCCACAGACTGGCAGCTGATTTTTCATGGGCTGACAATGGTGCATGGACAGCCATGTTGAGTAGCAGGGATTTGTATGGCTGGTGTCCAGACCCTCTGAAGGAGTGTATTTTCCCATTATTACCTTTCTGCGTGGGCTTTAAGAATTTCAGGAGAAATACTTCTGTTGGTCAGACTACCTTCAAGAAGCATGTTTGGTGACTTTCTCTGTGACTGCTCCCAGACTCTAAAAATCCCTTCTAAGCAAGAATAGACTGCTTCTTCCCATGTTCTCCTTTCTCCAACATGCAAAGACCCTTTTACTGAAGTAGGTTTTTGGTAACAGACCAGCTGCCTAGGATGTAGCTTTTAATGGGGAAACAGTCTGTTGTATATATACACTTTTAAAATTACTTTTAATTTGACTGGGTTTTAATAGTAATTTCATTGTAGATTAATATTTTAATTTACTTTGATTTCTTTTCTTTTGTATCTCTTTTTTAATTCTGTTATGAGCTACCTTGTCTCTCATTTTTGAAAGAAAAGTGGGATCCAAATCAAATACATAAGTAAACAAATAAAGCATGCTGTATTCTCAAATCAGCAAAGTAACTTTAGATCTGATTAAATATTTCCTTTGTTTAAATTGTTCAGTTGCTCCCAAAATTTCTAGATACAAGGGATAGGGTAGAAAAAGGGAAAGAAGAGCAGATTCAACATTTCTAGAAGTCTATAAATTCCATGTAAGAACAGATGCTGAACACTTTAGTAGTACACAGAACCTCAAGTTTTTTTCCAGATTAGTTCCTGTTGGCAAATGTTTAGATGGAGGATGGTGGTTTGTTCAGAGGAACTCATTGTAATTTGTTCTTTGGAGATCTTTGCTTACAGGTGGGCAACTTCTGTATTAGGGAGTGTGAGTGTGTGTGTGTGTTCATGCATGTTCTTCAGTCAGAGGTTCAGGAGTTGTGTTTATTTTGCCTCATAAAAATAACTCAGTCATGAGTTGGCAGGCTCTGTGATGTAGTTGGTAGCATACAATACGAAGGGCTTCACTATTATAGAGTGCATGTGTTGGAGCATTGCATAGCAAACCAAAAGAGAATTGTGCCACTGAATTTCTCTGTCCACATGACTTTCCCCTCTTCTGACTCATCTGGCCCCTTGTCATTTGTACTAATCGTGAGGTTATGAAATGGTCTGTTAAATTTGTACGTTCAGAATGCATACAGTGTTAAGTGATGGACTTGTTTTTGGTTCCTCAAAATTGTTTTTAGGTTACTTCTGGAACTTCTGGAACTTCTCTTTGACAAATTCAATGCTGTTGCTGCTGCTCATGCTGTTGTCCTGGGGCATCTTCAGCAGACCGTGGCTTCTCCTTCCAGTCAATATGATGGCGATATCAAGTTATATGATATGGCGGATGTATGGGTAAAGATCCAGGATGTCTTGCAGGTAAGCAGCACAGACAAGTGCACACATCTAAAAGCACAGGGTTTGGAAGTCTGGGATCTCTTTTACATTTTAGGCAATGACTTTCAAGTTAGAGCAGCAGGACTTGATTAGGTGTTAGATTAAGAAGTCAAACCAGTGGTGAAAAGACCAAAGTTTAAAGGAACTATCCAAGGTGCCATTGACATAAAAATGTCCAGCTAGTGCTGGCTCAAGATGTATGTTATACTGTGAAAAATAGAATTTGGATGGTGATTTCTCACATACTGAAACATTTAGGAACACTTACGCAGTGACGAGGTGCAATTGATGAATTTCTCTGCCTGTCCTATTTGTTGAAAAGGGCCTCAATCCACTTTTTGTTTCAACTACTGTTGATTCAATTGAAACTTCAGAAGTCATCATTTATGTCAGTTCCTTTGAATCAGTGGGTATTCCTGAGTTGAGTAACAATTAGATTTTGACTATAGAAATTTATGATGTGGCAGTATGTCGCAGTACATATGTAGTGAAGCTACTGTACTGAGAAACCTAGTGAACCTGTCTAATGTTACTCTCATGGGAAGACTGAAAAGTAAGATTACTCTGCCTTCACTCAAAATGTAGTATAGAAAGAACACAAAGAAGGACCCCAGATATATTCAGAACAGGTCATTGTGATGCACATTGCTGACTGGGAATGTTTAAATTAGAATATTTTTAGAGACAATTCAGATTATCTTCTTAGACTGTAGGACATTTTCATATTTTTCATAAACTGTAACATTTTCAGATTATGATAATTATTTATCTTTCTAGCCACTATCAAAACATGTCATTGCAAGCTGCTGATCATTACCAGTTCTTAGGACACAGGCCTATGTTAGGTTAAGTTAACAAAGCACGAGAAAACAAGACAGTCAAATGACCCCTCTATTGTAATCCTCCTAAATACTACGCTAAACCCCAGCATGGAGCCACATTTGATCTACAGCAGGAGTGGGAACTGCACAGTCCACATTCAGCCCTGGAAATTCCTACTGACACAACACCCTGCCCCCATTTTGGGGGTCTTAGAACCTGAATGGTGACTGGGAGTCACATATCATTATTTTCATTCAGCAAAGATGATAGGTGTTATGGTGCACTAATGACCATTGGAAAAGTCAAAATTCAAATATTGCATGGTACAGCCTTCTGGGCTTCACATCATGCCCATCCCATTGGGTCAGCCATCTGTAGAGTGACCCAATAGGTGACCCAATAGGAGCTGAAGCCTTTGTTTGCTAAGAGTCAAATGAGTCTTCAGTGCCATCTTTTGATGAGGTGTTTGGATAATGCTCTTTGTTGCCTCATGTGGCATGATTTATGTTCCATAAACGTGGTATAATAGGCACAAAAGAGCAGCTGTAAATTTGCTTCCAGGTTTGCCTGAGTCTCAGTGTACAAAGCTGTCCTTCACAGTGCTGTAAGGGTTGGCATTCTGAACACGAAGGCTTTTGTGTGCCTTTCAGAAACGTTGTTTAGAATATGTAGGGGTTTTGTTTAAAGCTTACCAAGGTCCTGCGTCTTTTAACACCCTCAGCATATTCCCTTGCTGCATCAGCAGCTTTCTGGCCAGCCTGTACTTAAAGTTGGGACCACCTTGTCATTTGCAAAACTGCTTCTGCTTTAAAACGCCTGTCTCTGCCCATCATCATGCCTTAGTTTTAGCTGCTGGATAGTTTCATGCTGGGATTTCCAGCAGAGAATTGATCTTGGCTCTTTCGCACCGTGTTTCATATGGAGTTGTTGTATTATGCTCTTGGCTAGTTTCTTTCTAAATATCATTGCATAGACAATCCAGGATGACAAAGGGATAAAAAAAAAACCCAGCTTGTCTCAGTGGGTCTTATCCCATATTGGTGTCATTGTTCATGCTCCTTTTGTGAACAGCTGGTCAATAGCCCTCAAAAGATGAAGTGGGTTTGATAATGGGAGCTCAGGGAGTTGGATATTGTGAGTTGGCTCCTGTATACCACATGTTTTTAATTTTTAACTTGAGCTACTGTGGACTAACTTGAGCCAAATCCAGTGGCAAAGCTTTTCCCAGCAGAAAAAGTGCACGTCAGGGACAGTGTTAGGTTGGACCCATTTAGATTAAGGGACTTATTCTTTGCTTACATTATTCTAGGAATAGCAGCCTTCATTCTTGTACAAACAATAGCAGCAATAGCACACAGGTTCTGGAGGAAACATGACTCAAACTTTTCAAGCTGTTGTCATAGCTGGTAAGAGCTGGAACCGCCAAAGTAACCATGACCAGAGTATTTTCCACTGGGAAAGTGAGCTTCCCTGAGATGTGGCAGAAAACCTTTTGAAGACAGTGGAAAATATGGATTCTAAGAGTGGTTTAGAATAATGGTCCTCCATTTTGGATTCTGTAAATATTTTGGTCTACCTACCCTCAGAAGCCTAAGTCAGGATTATTGATATTTGTGTGATGAATCTTGCCAGTGGTTCCAGTCCGGTGGCTGATGGATGAAGATGTTGGCTATGTCTCCAACACAGGAACAGAGCGAAGCTCCAAACACAAGCTTTTGGCTTGCTTGGAAGAATGCCTGGAGAAACAGCTGCTAGATCAAAGAATCACTCTCCAGCAGTTCACTCCTAAGAGGGCTTTATTGCTTTGTTTCAGATAACATGAGCTAATCGCCACTATACAAAATCTCTTACCAACCGACACACCACACTATCTCAATCTCCCACAATCCCACAGCACAGTGTTTTTGCTTATATACAGAATTACCATGAGGCGACCACTAAGCCCAGCCTCTTCCTATACAAGTTGCACCATAGACACCAATCCCTCTTCAGACTGAAGACATAGCATATTTACATTTAGTCCTGCTCAGTTGACCTTGAGCATCCGGCTGCTGCTCTGGACTCCAGCTGTAACCAATTTAGGCTTCTGCAACCATTGCCACATCTGAACATTTTCACCTTCAATACATTAACAAGCATGGCCAATGATCCAGCATTTGGAGAGTTGAAGTCCAAAATATCTGGACAGTAGCAATGTTTTCAGTAATGAATATGGATTGACAATATTTGCCCAGTAGCTGATTGCTCAATTCACCATGTTTTCAGGTCCTCGAAATTATTTGCTAATTGTTCAGACTTAAGAACGCTGAGTGTTCAGCTACTAAATGTTGGCTGTGATAGCTGCCCATAGAGTATGCTCAGGCCAGAGATGCCCTTGCAGTACCTTGCCATTTCTAGGAGCTAACTGAATGACTGTTTTTAAAAATTACATTACATTGCTGAATTGTCAGCGGCTGCATCTTGAGCACTCATAATTTGAGGGTTACCTTAACACTTTTGAAAAGAGAGCACTATAAAACATGATTCTGACAGGTGGGATTGGTTTTGTGGGTGTCTGAATCTTTCCCAAACATTGATGTGTTGATGCATTTGTGAGCAGATGGAAGTAGTGGGCAGAAAATGGGTGAAGAAGCAATTGTCAAGATTAGTGTAATCACGCCTACACGGTATGCTGTGTGCTTTACCTCGTGGATGTGTTCCTTCAGCGTAGAGATGGCATGTTGCAAGTGAAATCTCTCGACCTATTAATACCCAATGTATTTTTGCAACTATTTATTGAATTTTAAAAAATGGGTGGGGAATTTGAATAGTGAAGGAACATTAGAAAATCTTTAAACCAGATAAATGGGGAAGGGTTTAACTGAAGAGCTAACAGCTAAAGGGGAAAAAGAATATTAGATCAAGAGAGAGACATATATTGAGATGGAGATGGAGAAAGAGACCAACCAAGGTCAGGGTTGGGCAACTGTTAGTACATTGGCTTTCCCAAGGAATCTTTGACCACCATACCACCACTGCTTTATTTTTTTGAAAATTATTTTTGTCTTTGACTGCCCCCCCCCCCCAAAAAAAACCTTCCAGGTCATTTCCTATAGGGAATACAGTCCTCTCCCCTGAGCTGAGGGAGAGTACATGTCACAATTGCTTTCCACACTCCTGGGAGCATTTGGGTGCAAAATATTTTTGTGTAGTGAGCCCTGAAACCACAAAACCTACCCCATGGGACAGCATGCTGCTTACAGGTTGTACTTTCCCTACCTCTATGCAAAAGGATCTTGTAGCACCTTTGAGACTAACGGAAAGAAAGAAGCTGGTAGCATGAGCTTTCATAGACTTGAGCCTACTTCCTCATTTGTATCTTAACATGTCTTGAATTTCCCTACTTCTAATGTAGATAATTACTTCTATGAGTGTCTCACAGTCTTCTTCATTTTTGTTCCTTTTTGCAAAAACTGTGTGTCCTTTTGCCTTATTCTCAATGTGCAATTAATTGAAATCAAGAGCTTATGGGGAATCACTTGTTATTTGCGATTTTACTTTGATATGGCGCTTAGCTAAGTTTAGGTCTGTTGTGTAGCAAATGCTGGATTTTGTAGCCAGCCGTTGTGCCACCAAGTGCAGAAGTAATTGCTGTGTGTATATGTGTGTGTTGGGCATAAGGAAGAAAAACAGTGTTATCTAATACTGTATAACCTTTTCTATTTGCAATGAGTTTTACCCTGGATCACTTGTTTGGTTCTGCATACTTCCCCTGCAGCTCCATTCTGTTACTTTCTTTATCTCTTAGCCAGGGTTCCTGAATTTCTCCTTCCATGCTTTCTAGTAACAGAGATATTAGATTTTTTTCCATGACATTTTAGGCATGCTGCTAATTTAGTTCTTTAATTTAGCAGTTCGTTGAGAGCATAATTACTGCAGTACTAAACATTTGATTGAAAAGAACAATAAGACACCTCCAGTTAAAGATGTAATAGCATGGATAAGCTGCTTCAGAATAATATGATTAATGGAGTTGCAGGCTCTTCTGGCACAAATTAAGATGCTTCTCTGAAGTCTTTACATACCAAGTTGTAGAAAGTGTTGCCATTTCATGCAGCACTCTGGGAAGAAGGATTGAACAGAGCTGGGCAAGATTCTTACCAGAACTGGCCAATTCCATTTTGAGCACTGTAAGGTTTCTGCATATCATATTGTTTTGCTTTCTACCTAAGGCATGCTTTACATGTACAGCATGAAAGTGATCAATACATGCAGAATAATAGATACACTTGTCAGGGAACCAGAGTTAACTGCATCTCCCTGTGGATTATTCACATGATGGCAAACTCAGATTTGTTGTACATAAAATGTGAAATGAGCCTGAACATGTTTTTTCTTTAGTGCATATATAGAAGGGAACAGGCTGTCTACTAGGCTTCACATTTTAGTTTGTTAGTAATGAGAGAAAATACCAAAATTAGTTACAGCTCTGTGGTAGTAGTTACTAGGGCTCTTACATTTCTAAAGCCAAGGAATTGTAGTTTTTACTTCCTTTCCTCTCCCTGACTCCACCTTCATTGTTTGACATTTTCGTGAAGTATCAAAATACTTGGGAGAATAAGAAAAGTTAACATAGATAAAGTTGGCCCACTGGAAAGCAACAATATTAAGAATATCTGATGTCAATGAGGAATAAGCTCTAGGAGTGTGAAGCGCTGACATGGAGGTCTAGAGGGACATATATATTGTGGTGGTAGGAGTGTTTATTATTATTATTACTATTATAGAATCATAGAATCATAGAGTTGGAAGAGACTACAAGGGCAGTCCAACCCCCTTCCATGCAGGAACTCACAATCAAAGCATACCCAACAGATGGCCATCCAGCCTCTGTTTAAAGACCTCCAAGGAAAGAGACTCCACCACTCTGAGGAAGTGTGTCCCACTGACAAACAGCTCTTACTATCAGGAAGTTTCTCCTAATGTTGAGGTGGAGTCTCTTTTCCTGTAGCTTGCATACAGCCTTGAGTCTGTAATAGGCTGGATGAGGGAAAACAAACTCAAGCAGAATCCAGAGAAAACAGAGGTGCTCGTGATAGGTGCCCCTGGTCTGGGGGGGGGGGGGAGAGATCTGCCAACCCATCCTTGACGGGGTCACACTTCCCTGAAGAATGAAATCTGCAGTTGGGAGTGCTCTACTCGTCTCTACAGTTGACATCTCAGGTGGAGGCAATAGCCAGGAGTGCATGGTATCAGCTATGGCTGATATGCTAACTGCGTCCCTACCTGGCTCAGAGGGACCTTGAAACAGTAGTACATGCACTGGTAACCTCTCATTTAGATTTCTGTAATGCGCTCTACATCTTCCTGATGTTTAGGTTAATAATTGCTTCAGCCAGTGGCTTTGTTTCACATTCTTTATGAGGAAGAACCAAGTGTAGTTCCTTCATCTGGCTCAGAATGTCAAACTACATGGAACCCTCATCTTGATCTCAAGTAGTGGGACTGGAGTCCATGCAGCGCCTGACTCACCTATTTGGCAGAGAAACTTGGGTTGTTTGGGTAAACTATTTGATTCAAAAGTTACCATAGTTGCCCATGCTGTGTACAAGAGCAAGGAAAGTGCTTGTTGAGAAGGAGGTCAAGAGAGGAGGTACACCTGCTATGAAGACTCAGTTGGGAAATCCTTTCATGCTGAATAAGAAGATGGTCCTGACCTAAAAAGTAGCTTTAGAAGAAAAGGAAGTGCCCAGAAGTCCTCATGAGCTTAACTGCAAATTCTAGAGATCAGATGCAACTCTAAAGAAAGCACCTGGATTTATACAGGACTGATTTATTATATCCAATTTATTTCTCAACCTCTTTTCAGTCGAAATAGTGTTTTAAGAGTCCTTGTGGGAGAAGTTAGACTCTAAAGAAAGTGGCATGCCCAAATGCTACCCCAATACTTCACTCACTGCACTGTGCTCCACTCAGCAAAATTGTACAGATGTGAAAGCTTTGATGCAGTCAGAGCTTGTGGCTAAAATTGGTTACCACAGAACAGTTATATAGGAGGCAGTAACTTGTCATTGGGGAAACACAAGACCGTCTTAGTTGTTACAGGGGCCAGAGAAATCTTGGGCCTTGTAGTGTGCCTTCTGCGTAACTTACAAATATGCTCCATTGGTGCCCTTGAAATTCTGAATGCTGTAGTCTCATTAACATCGTTCTTCTGTTTAATTGGGAGTGTAGCTGGCGGATGGTGAATGGCAGCTGTTGCAGCGGAGGAATGCAGCTGAGGGTGAGCTGGAGTTGGTTGAGGACAAAATAATACTCCTGAGGCATTAGGCTCTTCAAAGTGAGACATCCACACTTTTAGCCCTTCGCCTCTTTGATATATTTTTGTTTTATTTCTCAAAAGAACACATTTGCCTCTCTTTAACATTGCTTTAGTAAACTAACACAGCAATACTTAAAACGATGGCTTCCTCAGATCAGGTGGTATTCTTTGCAAAAAACAGTTAAAATAGGACAAGTTAAACAATGACCTTTAAGAATTGTATCACCTTCCTGAATCTAAGGATTACAAATTCTCTTTAAAGAAAGATTAAAACACATCTGACCCTTCCACCATACTTTCTAAAATGTTTTTCATCAACTTTTGAAACTCCACGATATGCAGAATGATTCATCTCATTCCTCTTGCTCAACTCCCAGCGTTTTTACTATGGGGACCTATCGAGAAAATTGTCCTTGACACACATACATAATATTCTCTCCCATTTTTTGAATGCAGAAATAAGTGGTTGGTGTGTTAGATCTTTGTACGGATTTTTCCCCCAGCAACCTGTTCCTATTCATGTTTAAAGTCATCTCAATGGTATACATGAAAATAGTGTCATGTCATATGTATTTGGCTTACCTATTAACTTGTGGTTTGCCCTAATGTGTTTGTCATCTGGAGCTACATGCTTGTTTGAATTTTTAGTAGAGTGGGGAAAGAACATAGCTCAATTGTACAGCATATGTTTTGTCTTATGAACACAGCATGTACAGTTTTAGTCATATTAGTATGCAAAGTGATCTTGTAGCATTTTTGAAACTAACTGCACAGAAGTTGTAACACATCTTTTGCAAACCGAATCTACAAAAGATTTTGCTACAACTTCTTTTGCACACTTAGTGTCAAAGGTGCTATGAGATTCCTTTGCATACTGATATTCCATACTGAATTCTAGCCCTATTAGAACATCTCTTGCCTAAATCCATGTGCTAGTGCCAGCTAGAATAGACTTGTCGAAAAAGTGGGCTTTATCAAAATGTTGACTTACTGTTTGGCGATTGATTTTGCTATGATATTCCCTGGTAGTATTCCATCTAAGGAATTATTATATTATTATTATTATATTTATTATTAACCTTTATTTATGAAGCGCTGTAATTTACACAGCGCTGTACATGCAGTCTTTTTATTTAGACGGTTCCCTGCCCTCGGGCTTACAATCTAAAAAGACATGACACAGAAGGAGAAGGAAAGGTGGCGGGAAAGGTTAAGAGGTCCAGCAGTTCCTCTCTACCTCTGAGGCCTGGACCACGGCAGATGGACTGGAGGGAGGGCTTGGCTTCAAAATGGAAGGTTAATCATTATCCAGGGAAAATACATACTCACAAGTAGGATAATACATATACAATACATAGCAATACAGGAAATGGATCGATAAACAGGCAACAAAAGAACATCAGATAGTAAGCGACAATTATGCAATGCCTGGGAGGCTTCTCGAACAGGATGGTTTTAACTCCGTTTTGATAGCTGGTTAAAAAAGTGATGGCTCTTGCTTGTGGGGGAAGAAGGTTCCAGGAATAACCAGGCCTGACCCTATTTGTTCTCAGAATCAGACAAGATCAGGTTGTATCTAGGGTCATATGGTGTAAGTGCCAAACGTCCCAGATGCAGTCTCTTTTCATCTTTATGCAGAGGTTCAGGTAGCAGGTGATGGGAAAGAACTTTGCCAGATAGCTCTTTAGTGAAATGCGCAGAACAAGTGCGGGCTAAGATGGGCAACTGGGTCAACATGATATGAGGCAGCTTCCTATCTTCCTAATTCTCACTTTTCCAGTCACAGCAATGTGAGTCTGAATTCTGCTTTGGGGTGTTTGACATGATCCCTAGCTCAAATCACTCATGTGTAGCTATATGTTCCCATCTCAGTATGTTACATCAGATATTATGGGCTGAAAAAGACAGTCCTGAACGGCCGCCTTGAAGCCGCCCCTTCTGAAAACAGATCGCGGCAGCAGCAAACACATGCCACAGCCCCAATCTACCTTGAACCCGATAAGATCCGCTCTTGTTTCAGCTGGGGAAAAGCTGGCTTTCCCAGCCCTGCTGCAGACCCATGGCAGCTTCATGACGCTCCAGCGACATGTGGCATGTAAACACCACACTGCTGTAACATCATGAAGCCACCCACATCTGGGCTGCCAGGTGGCTTCAAGCCGTCTTCCTGGCATCATCGGGACATGCGGTGTCTAAATGCTGCACACCGATGATACCGAGAAGTGGGCTTTTTTGGGCCATCTGTTCTAGCCTTATATAGTCAGTTCATTTTTCTGGCCCTAGATACACCAAGCTTGGCACATTTTGTTGTTCACCTGTACATGTAAATTAAATAAATGTGGGTTGGAAATAATTTGAGCCAGCTCTGGATGAACTCCTTCATTTTATTGCCAAGACATGATCTTCAGAGCTGTAGCTAATAAAACTAGCCACAGTCCTTTTGTGAAAATGCAGAGAACAGTACCACCCTCGTATCCTCAGTGGATACGTGCCTGGACTTAATGTGGGAATGTGAAACTGTGGATAATAACAAACCCTATTGAAGTAAACGACTCCCAGTAGAAGTTGACCATAGAGTTGCTTTGGAAGACCAGTAGATTCCCAGAGTGAACAAACATTTCTAGGTTCTTCAGCATGATTCTGTGATTCTGGAAGCATGCCACAAAATTGTCCTGGAGGACTAGAAAATGCCTAGAGAACTTTTTTTTTAATGTGGGTAAGCTAAACCATGAGTACCGGTTTCACAGATACAGGGTTTGTACTGTATACCCTTTATCATGTCTGCCCTGAGACAGTTTACTACCTGAGGCTGAGGATAAGATAGTGCTTCCCTCCATTTCACCTACAGGAACCAAAAGGCGTTGCAATTACATTGTGCTTCAACACTGGCAACATGATATCATTGTTCACTCCATCTAGAATAATAAGCTACTTTTAGGAGTGCAGCACAGACCACAGAGCTCTTTTTTGCATGAGTAGGGGATAGCTGGGATTGAAAACTCAGGAGTTCTGGATGCTGTGGCTCTCCTCTCAAAATCTGCTGCTTGAGGTGATTGCCTGATGGTAGGAGCCTAGTATGTTTTTTATACAACTTAGTACCAACAGAAAACCTCAATACCCTCTTAACTGAAGAGAACTTGCCAGATAGGAAGGACCACTGGACTATCCTACTCTTCCTTCCACTGGTTGGCAAAGACCTTTAGATGTAGGCAAGCCTCCAGTAATTCATTGGGTTTAAATGAAGTTCGGGGTGGACTTCAAATACTTTAATATTTTAAAATTAATATGATGTTTTAAATTGTTTTAATAGATGTGTTAAATGAGTCTGTATTTTATCCGTTATAACTTACTGTGTTTTATGGCACTGTTGTTGGTCTGCATTGGGTGAAATGCAGGATATAGTAACTATACAATTTTTTTATTTGGTTAACAACTGGACATGGCTTATGTTTAGAAACCAAGAATGGATGTGACTTCATGCTCACCACTATGCTGTATTTATTGGGCCCATAATATTTCTTTAAAGACCCTCCCAATACCCCATATCCTACTTTACCTGATGCTAAATTATTTGCATGATATGAAAGTATATGCCAGATATATGTAACATGGAATAAACTTCCTTAATGTTTCCCAGAGTTCATCGAATAACTTTATATTCAGCCACAGAATGCAAATGATGTTATTGATGAGTATAGTTTACATAGAAGGCAAAATGATGAGTTCTCATGTGAAGGAGCAGAAATCACTGTTGCTGGGTTGTACGCAGTGGAGATACTCTTACTGCTCTTACTGTAAGAAGAGCTATTTATTGCCTATAAAACTCCTTGTAAGTATCAGAGCTGAAAATGATACTGGTGCAATATGGCCAACAAATTCTTTTCTTAGCCTGTCTCTCCACTTGTCAAACTCCCTGAGTCCCACTGTTGATTGTTATACTAACAACTGATAGAAGCTGTGTCTATATTTACCAAACCCAAAAGCATAGAAAAGGTGCTTGAGTGCAACAGAATGGGTATGCAGTAAAAATATTACTGCTAAAAATTCCTCTGTCAGCCAGCGGCATAAACTGGGATATTCTTGTAGAACAGAACCAAGTGGGTGGGATTAGGTCCAAAAAACTGTGGTGGTCACAAAATAAAAATGAAACATATATCAAGGTAATGCTTCATGATGCTGTGAAAAAGTATATGTACAAATGCTATGACTAAAATACTAAAGTAAGTAATGTAGAATGACATCTAAAAAACATTATATAAAGAGATTAAAGTGCTAGAGATATCTCATTAGGACTGTCAGATGTGGTGACACTTCCATGACCTTAAGAGCCATCCATAACTTTTTGTGATATATGAAGTCAAATGCTTTGCTGTAGTCTACAAAGCACATGCTGGTTTTTTCTTATACTGTATTGTTTCTTTATTTTTTCTATATTTACTTTGTTTTTTATACAATGATACATGCCACTAATAATGAGCTACAATTAAACAATGAAAGAAACATTTGTAATATGCAAACTACCTCCAATATATTTAGTATAGATGACATGCTAAAATAGGTAATTTGAAACTATAACAGAATAGTGGTACATCTGTACCAAGGAATTGACTCAAGATGTTTCAGTCCAGTGAGTCTTCCTAAGCCTCAAGCTAACTGCCTGTTTTTCAAAATTGTAGTTCTTCTTTAGTCAAAAAATAGGTTAAGCTGTTTGCTTTGCAACTTGTCTTCCGTATATCTTTCTATTTTACACTTTTTAAAACCTGGTCCTACCCACTCAGTTCTGTTGTTTGCAGAATGTGAGTAATGTTGTATTTCATATTCTTGTACAAACCATTTTTTTCAGACTCCTCCTCCTATTTTTAAATATGAAAATAATAAAAAATGAACATGAAAATAACTTTTTTCACTTTGAGAGTGTTGTATAGATGATGGATAATAGTAGAAGGCCCTTTCATTTGCAAAGCATGGTGTAGATGGTGTAAATGATTTAACTTTTTTGGTCCATTTGTGGAACCTCACTCTCATCGCAAGGGCGTGGGTGTACTATCTATGCTTTGAATGCAAACGTCATATTAATTTTAAGCTCCATTAGAGATGCAAGAGGGAAAAAAGATGTTCTTCAAATAGGAAAGGGCTGAATTAGTAAGAGATTTTTTTAATTTCAAGGTTCAGAAGAGTAATACAAGTAATGGAGTTCTTCTTTGTTTTGTTTAGAGAGGGGGGAAAGTTCCATCAAAACTAGTATTTTTTGTCCTTGCAAATTGAAGCTCATTTGTATTGCTGCCGTGCCTAGACCTCTCATCTAAGATCAAAGCTTTAGAAGTACATAGTAAGACATGATTTTCTTCCAGGAGATTTTATAGTACTAGAAGACATACCACTGACCTAGAGTGAGCCGGGGGAAATGGCATCATCTGTAATGAGGAAAATACTTCTGGTCAGTTGAATCAGCCTTGTTTTTGTCTCCTTAGTGGTCTGTCTACATTTTGCAAATGCTGTGGTGCAAACATAGAATTTAGTATGATCACAGAAATGGCACTTCACTCCATACATCTGATGTAGATTTAAGTCTACAAAGCTTATGCTGCCAAATTCTTTCTCTCAGGTGTAAAACAGATGGGTAGGAAAAAGCGTCTCGATCCTGCTTTTTCCCAAATGGGTCGAAACCCTGCTGCCTGCCCAGCTCACTTCCAAAGTGGGCTGAATGCGCATGGCTCGGCCACATGGCAAGACATCAAGCCATGCTGCTGGGTAATTATTTTTATTGCCTCCCCACCATACATGTGCACCGTCGCAGAAACATACTGCCGGCAACTTCCAAGTATCTCCCATTGCCTGCCTAGATGTCACCCTGTTGGATGGCCACCCCTTTGATTGCATGTGTGATTGGCCACACAGTTGCTCTGCCAGTACAGGGCATCAGAGCATCGATGTGCAAATGATACATGGGCAAATCACAATCATGGAGGCACCCCATCACCCCATGCCCCTTGTTGTACTGTCTAGTTTGTGTATACAGTGGGTCCTTCCCTTATACGGGGATCCATTCTGGACCACCTGTGTAAGGCAAAAAACACATATGCTGAAGCCCCATTGGATTGCTGGCCCTTGAAGTCTCTTCTAATGCTATGATTCTATGATTCTATGACTGCATGCTAAATGGATAGACTCAATTAGGGAGGTCACAGCTCTGGATTTGCAAGACCTAAGCAGAGCTGTGGAAGACAAGGGATTCTTGGAGATGCTTCATCCACATGGTTGCCATGAGTTGAGGTTGACTCAAGGGCAGCCAACAACAACAATAAAATTGATATTTAGAGTATGCTTCCTCTGTTCTTGAATTTAGCATATAAAGATAGTAACTAGGAGGCAATGGTATCTTTACCTTCCATGAATTTGACTGAATCCCAAAAGAACTAATTTTAAAATGGTCCCTGCTCATTTTGCTTCATGATGCAGTTGGGAAATAGGGAACTTGCCAGAGGAATGCCTGTACTTGAGATAGAACAAATGTATGGACCAGCAATGTTTCTTTTGCAATTTGTGAAAAGTTTCCTGTGCTGTGATAAACTTAAGTCCAATGTTTTTGTGTCTTACCTCTTCAAAGACTGGATATGTATCATTTTTAGAACCAAGGGAATGGAATATTGGTCCAATCCAGCAAGAAAGGAATCAGATTTCATGGGACAGTAGATTTGCCCGACCTCACTTTTGTACATTCATCTTTCTAATTATATGCAAATATGTGTATGAATGGACATAAAGGAAAGGGCTACAAGTTCATATTCTGAGCTTTACAATTTGAGTTGGCAAGAAGCTATGGAGGTTGAATGTGTATATACCTTAACCACAACTCAGTCAAGTTCTTGTTTCCAGTTAATCAGAATCTTCTGGCTGTGTCAGAAAACAAATTAGGCAAGGCACCTAGGAATTAATCAGTGTTTGTGGTCAGGGTTTATTAAGGCTATAAAATCACAGTCGTTTTGATGGTCTGAGCTAATTCATGCTTTGGATATTGGTGATTAGGTTGAGAGGTGGTGAGTGACACTTCCTAGCATCACAAACCTTGCAGATGGGGAAATGACTCTGCTGACTGTTGCTGTGAGACTAAGTGGGCAGCCGGCCACCGTGAGCCTGATGGCTATTATTTCTCCAACACATGGGCTTTTGTCTCCATTCCCAATCATGGGGGAATCTTGAACTGTTCCATCATTCCTCTTTAAGGTAGTTTTCAAAGAAGTAGCCATCTTAGTCTTTTGCAGCATAGAAAGGTGGAAGGAAAGGGGAGGAAAAAAGAAATGTGGTAGCACCTTTAAGACTCGTTGGTTTTTTATTTTTGCATGAACTTTTGTAGCTATAAACCCACTTTTTCAGAGACATTACCAAGTGGTATTCAGGCCTCAGCTATAAAGCATGTTTATACAGTTGTGGGAATGGGAAAGAATGTAATTAGGATCCAGACAGATGCAGATCACTCCCTTGCCTTAAATATTCAAAGGGCTGCATAACTGTTTTTTCAAATCTCTACAATGGTCAGTTAGTGGTGATGTGTGAAAGCAATAAATCTGCTAACCAAAAGTCAGTTTCCCAGAGTTCAAAACTCTCTGAGAAGATTCCTTTTGTTATACAGTTTATCTGTAATTCTGAAATCTGAAATACTCCAAAATGATCCCGTGACTGGCTGAGATAGTGGCATCTATGATTTCTGCTGGTTCAATGTACACAAGCTTTATTTCATGCACAGAATTATTAAAAAATATTATGTATAAAATTGCCTTCAGTGTATGTGTATATGGTATAAATGTAACATAAATGAATGTCAAGTTAGATTTGGGTCCAGTTTCCAAGATAACTCATTATGTATATGCACATAATCCAAAATCTGAAAAAATCCCACACTGGAAACACTTCTCATCACAAGCATTTTGGATAAGGGAGACTCAACCTGTATGTGCGGTAGTGAGGACTCTTGAATTAACATATGTAGTTGCAAAACTCCCTTTTGTATTTGCTTTCTTATAAACCAGAATTGGAAGTCACCTTTGAATCATGGCTTGCAATCCTGGTGTGGAGGGCAAGCACTAAATATAGTTTGCTGGGTCAGATGTGATGGCAAATTTGGTTTTTTATGCAATAATTAATGAAATCAGAACATGTGAGGAAAGGGGGAGGATAGAGCCTGAGCATGTGGCTTCTTCACATTGATCCAGATCAGGATTTGACATTACATATGAGCCCAGCTGGTGCTTTTTATCTGAAAGATGCTACTGGCTCATGCACAGTCACACATTCTTTATAGATCTAGAGCTTTTCGGAATTCAGAATTTAAAACTGCCATTAACAAAAAGCATAGTGATTTTTAGAGCTGATAGAATGTGATGCATGTGTGTAAAAATTCTTGTTTTGTTCTGTTTACTCAAAACATCACAGTATGTTTCCTTCAATATGTTTGACAGGGCGCTTTTGTGCACTAATTAATGGCTGTTCTGTTTGTCTGAAATGGAAGACTTAAATCACTGTTATTTTTAAGGCAAATAACTTTGGAGGAGAGGGCAAGCATGGTAATTGCAAGGAGAACTGTACTGGACATAGTTTTCCCCATAGATGAACAATGGGCAGGGAACTTGTTGATTAAATGTGAATTGAATGAGATCACTGATAATTCAGCAGTGCGTTCCAAAGCATTACAGTGGTTTTTGTTGCTGTTGCATGCCTTCAAGTTGTTTCCGACTTACGGCGAGTCTAAGGGGAAGCTATCATGGGTTTCCCTGGCAAGATTTGTTCAGAGGAGTTTTGCCATTCTCACCACCAAAACTGAGTGAGTGTGACCCACCAAAGGTCACCCAGTAGGTTTCATGGCAGAGCTAGGAATCAAATCTTGGTCTCCAGAGTTGTAGTCTGACACTTAAGCAACTACATCATTCTGGCTCATTTATAATGGTACTGGGTTACAATTAATTGAAAGCAGGACCTTCTGATTTATACTGATTTATCCAGTAACTTTCAAAGCGTGTGTCATCTAAATGCCCTGCCTTCAAAGTGACTGGAAACTGCTTTATTTTGCCCAACCGTTTCACCCCTTTGACATCTACAGAAATGTAAAGGAATCCCATATTGAAAATGATCTGAAATAAATGGGTGTGAGGGACAGGGGTGAAAGCTACCAGAGTCTGGCCAACTGATTGCTTTGTCACTAGTTTTAATCTTGTCTGTATATTTGCCCTCTTACCTTAAACTCTGGAAGGGTTTCTGCATGTGAAACGTTTGAATAATCCATATCAGATAAAGGCTCCCAGCAGGTTGGTAAACAGATAAATCATTCTTCTCCCTTAAGCATAATATTCCAAGTCTTCCCCTCTTGCTCACAAAAGGCCGTAAAAATGAACCAGCAGTTTTACAAATGATTAGCTGGGACACAATAAATGGATGATCTCACTTTATTACCGTGATTTGGTGCTGCATTTCCTTGCCGTTTAATCAGAATGTCACATGTCTGATTCCCCGTTAGAAAAATTGCGTTTCCTGCTCGCATTAGCTGCCAAAGTGATAAATGATGGTGCACTTGGAATAGTTCTCCCTTGTGAGCTACTCATGATAACTTACCTTTATTGGTAGTGATGTCTTTTCCTTTCAGTTGGGGGTGTCCTGTTGTTAGAATGAATAGGCTCTTTATAATTTGGGGCCAGGCCTCCTATGAATTTGTGACTGGAGAGATAATGAGGGCCTCTTGAGCTTTACAGATCCTAGGACATGGAGAGTGAGATGGTCTTGTCTCAATCAGTGCTCTGTTAACCATTGCATATATACACTTTTGAGACCCTTATGGACTCACCCAAGATAGTCTAGTCTGCTTCCTTAAATTTAGTGTTTAGTTTTTTTTAAAAAAAAATATGAGGAATAAAATCTGGACTGTTCTTTTGATGACAACCGTCATGGTTTTTTCATGTTCTGTTATTAAGACTAATTAATACATTTTTTAAATTACCCAAACAGAGAGTAGAAAATCTAAAGTAATGCTGCATTTCCTGCCAAATCTATCTGTTCCTATGTAGAGAAGAATACAAATGTATTCATTATTTCCACGGATATTTCTAATTTGCCAAAAAGTAGTACATTTCATATTGTGTATACACTCAGCCCTCTGTATCCACAGATTCTTTACCAAGGGATGTGATGAACCACTGGACTTCATCCCCTTCCCCACCACCATTCCCTTCTCCTTTTGTGTCGTGCCTTTTAGATTGTAAGCCTGGGGGCAGGGAACTGTCTTATTAAAAATAATAATTGTAAGCTGCTCTGAGAGCCATTAGGGCTGAAGGGCGGGGTATAAATAACGTAAATAAATAAAATAAAAAGATTCCAAAAAGCAAACCTTGATTTTGCCATTTTATATAAGGGGCACCATTTTACTATTTAATGGGACTTGAGCAGCCTTGGATGTTGGTATCCATGGGGGGTCCTGAAGCCAAACCACAGCAGAAACCAAGGGACCCTTGTATTTGTCCTCCCAACCTGGTATGGAATTTTTATGTCACTAAGGTTTTTCCAGATAGTACACTTGTTAGTTTCTATCCTGGCATAAGTTCCTCTTTCAAAATCTTGAATGATATGGTTTTTCCAGGAAAAAAAGTGCCGAAAGTTACTGGGAAATATATTTTTTAAATGTTTGTTTAAATATAAAGCAATGCAAGGCATTTATTTAAATAGGAGTCAGGCAACTTGTGATCTTCTGGTTGTTGTTGGACTGCAACTTCCATGTGCTTTGAATATTTGCTCTGCTGGCTAGGCTTAAAACAAACAGCTTCATTTATATACCGCTTCATACTGAACTAACAGTGTCTCAGCAGTTTACAATTGTAAGCTAATTGCCCACAACAATCTAGGTACTCCTTTTAGCCACCTCCTTGGAAGGATGCAAGCCTGAGTCAAGCTTGAGCCCTTTCACTGGTATTGAACTTGCAACCTTATGGTTTTGATTGAATGGCTGCAGTAATGGCCTTTAACCTCTGCGCCACCAGGGCTCCTCTTAATGGGAACAATTTTCAAAAAAGTTACCTATTTCTGGTTTAAAATACAGAAATATTAGCCAAGGTTAGTGAATTCAAAGGCATAGTCATGTTAGTCTGGAAAATCAATATGCAAAGGGATCTTGTAGCACCTTTGAGACTAACGGAAAGAAAGAAGCTGGTAGCATGAGCTTTTGTAGACTTGAGTTGTAGAGTGAGGAAGTAGATTCAAGTCTATGATAGCCTGTGCTACCAGCTTCTTTCTTTCGGTTATTCTCAAATGTGCTTTGCATACTTAAATAAGCTCATGTGTCCTGGGCATTACTTCTTTAAAGGAAAATTGGGTCCCAGTGGCAGAAATAATACCAAAAAATGGGGATATATTCCAAAATGTCAAAAAAGATGAGCAGTTCAACATTTTCCTGCAGACTTTTTATCCAAAACTAACCAATATGCACATGCACAGTGAAAACAACCAGGAGAGCCTTGCATAAGTGAGTAGGAACTTTTTGAACCTTCTAGAAACCAATTTACATCCCAAATGCATCAAGAGATGACTTTTCACCAGCTTCCACTTTTCTTATGATTTCATTTTGGTGGCCAAAAGTATAGAGCTATGCTTTTTCAACATGCTGGTGGCTAACAGGTAAGATAGTATTATCTATTCTCTCCTTTTCTCTTTGTTTTGGTCTTCACCCATGTTCTATAAGAGACTTTGGAGGCAGCTTCTGTTTGTTGTTGTTTTGTGGTAATCCATTGGGAATTTGTCCTACACAAACTGGGATGTGATGAATATGAGGAGAGTCAGTATAGAGAAGTAGTTTGAGTGTTCGACTAGGATTCTGGGAGCTCAGGGTTCAGATCTCTGCTCAGTCATGGACACTCACTGAATGACTTAGGTTGTTGTTGTTGTTGTTGTTGTTAACTGCCCCTGAGTCAGTCTCGATTCATGGCAACCCTATGGATGAGGCATTTCCAAGACTCCCTGTCCTTCACTGCTCTGTTTAGTTCCTGCAAATTCATACCCGTGAACTGCTTAATAAAGTCCATCTATCCAGCATGTGGTCTTCCTATCTTTCTATTTCCCTCCACTTTTCCTAGCATTATTGTTTTTCCCCAATGAGTCGTGTCTTCTCATGATGTAACCAAAGTATGACATCTTCAGTTTAGTTATCTTGGCTTCTAGGTAGACTTCCAGCTTTATCTGTTATAGGACCCATTTGTTTGTCTTTTTGGCTGTCCATGGCACCCTCAGGACTCTTCTCCTGCACCACATCTCAAATGAATTGATTTTCTCCCCACCTTCTTTCTTAACTTTCTTAATCATAGAATCATAGGGTTGGAGGGGGCCACAAGGGCCATCCAGTCCAACCCCATTCTGCCATGCAGGAACTGTCAATCAAAGAATCCCCGACAGATGGCCATCCAGCCTCTATTTAAAGACCTCCAAGGAAGGAGACTGCACCACACTCTGAGGGAGTGTGTTCCACTGTTGAACAGCCCTTACTTACCAGCTCTTGCATCCATACATAGTAATTGAGACAAGTCTAAAATCTCTCAGCCTCAGAGGATGGCAGTGGCAAACCTCCTCTTGGTAAATCTTGCCAAGAAAACCCTGAGAGAGGGTCACCACAAGTTCATAGCCAACCTGAGGGCCCATAACAATGAGAATGAATATGAGCTGAGGAAGTTGTTTGGGCAGGAGATGTTTGCTGCAGATGGCATTATTTTATGACTGTCAGCATGATCAACAAGATGGGAGAATGGTGTACAGGTAAGCTGCAGTTTTGACACTGGTAGCATTAGACTGTTTATTCAGGAAACAATAGGACTGCTTGTTTCTATGCCTACACTTGAAAAACAGTATGGAAGGCCATTGGTTACAGAGGTCTTGTTGAACATTTTTTCTCTCCTCCTTTGTGTTTCGGCTTCTGCACTGACAGTGTAATTAACAACCCCCTTAAAGATCTGAGCGATAGATTCACAGGCATTAGCAGCAGCTATAGAACTCTGGCCCTCCAATTGTGTGTTCATCATGTCCTTTAGATTACAGTATGATCTATTTACTTCTGATGTGTCACATACCTGTCACATTAATAATCCCTTGAATTTCTCTTTCTCATTCTGAAGCACTCTATAAATTTAACATAGACACACACACACACACACACACACACAGAAGTGGGTGGGGGAGACAAGCAACCATTTTACCCACTGCTGGCAAGTGTGGCCTGGGTGCTGCTTAGGAAGTTATAGCTTTGAACAGCCTTTTTGTACAAAATGCAAATCATGTACAGAATTTGAAGAGGCTTGATAGTAGTGAAAAATCTGTTTGGTTGCATTTACAGAGATGAAAATTATTGTATTTTCTGAGAATGAGTCAGTCAGAGACTGTGCAAACTCAGGCCAGAGAGAGCGCCTTGGGCTGTGTAGGGTGCTCAACAGTTTGTTTCAATCATAAGGTTTTGGGTAGAGATTGGCAAAATTATAGTAGACCAGGCTTTGTTACAATTCTTTACTTATTTTTAATACAGTCAGTTGAGATGACAGAGATGTATTTGCATCAATAACCGGTCTTGTAAAGTTTGGAGATGGTTTGGAGGGTTGTTTTACAATTATTTCCTGGCTTTTTGCTTGAGAACCCAACACACAGTTTTGGTACAATGCTCAAGAGAAGAGGAATTCTCCCAAATTGTGCTATGTGAAGTTGATCCTAAATTTCTAGAGGTCTACACCCTGAGTTTTTCAATAAGGATGGTATTTTTTACACCCTTCTTAATGAACAATGTCAGACTGGAAACATTTGGTTTCTATTTATTGTTGTCGCCCATATACAGTTTCAAAAGTGTGACTTTCAATAATACCACCCACAGTGGAATGTCATGTTGTTCATGTTCAGGAAATATGAACTAATAAAACTATTAATAAGTTGAAGTCCTTCAGAAGATAGACTTCCATGTGCGAAGTCCATCTTGCTGATATCATGGTATAACTTGAGAGATCAACAACTCTGAATATGACAGAAAGCCTTGGGTTGTGGAGAGTCCCAGCAATTTATTGTTGTGGAGGGTTCTTTCAAAGAATTGAGAAACATGGGAAGCCCTTTTCTCAAAGAGATAGCTACACATATGTTCCTCTGCTTCAGGATAAAAAATGGGGAAGATACGGGGAAAAGAAGGCTTGTGGCTCCTTTAGACAGGCAAATTTATTTCAGCACAAGCTTTCATGGACACCTGCCCATGTCTTCATCATGACAGCTCATGTTAATAGTAAATAGATTAGTTATAAGACACCCCCTCCCCACTTTGTGTTGTAAGCCTTTTACAGTATAGGCAGAAGTAAAAAGCCTGGAACAGTTAAGACATTATATGGGGGTTGGACTGGATGGCCAATGCAATTTTAGGCTGCATCAATAAAAGTATAGTGTCTAGATCAAGAGAAGTAATAGTACCACTCTATTCTGCTTTGGTCAGGCCTCACCTGGAATATTGTGTCCAGTTCTGGGCACCACAATTCAAAAATGACATTGAGAAACTGGAGCGTGTCCAAAGGAAGGCGACTAAAACGGTGAAGGGTCTGGAAACCATGTCCTATCAAGAACGACTCAGGAAGCTGGGGATGTTTAGCCTGGAGAAAAGAAGATTAAGAGGTGATATGATAGCCCTGTTTAAATATTTGAAGGGATGTCACATCGAGGAGGGAAGAAGCTTGTTTTCTGCTGCTCCAGAGAACAGGACAAGGAACAATGGATCCAAGTTGCAGGAAAAGAGATTCCACCTCAACCTTAGGAGGAACTTCCTGACAGTAAGGGCTGTTCGACAGTGGAACAAACTCCCTCAGAGTGTAATGGAGTCTCCTTCTTTGAAGGTCTTTAAGCAGAGGCTGGATGGCCATCTGTCAGGGACGATTTGATATGGATTTCCTGCATGGCAGGGGCTTGGACTGGATGGCCCTTGTGGTCTCTTCCAACTCTATGATTCTATTTTGGGAACTACTTAACAATTTTGACAAAAGTAAGCAACAAGCCAAGTTGGAGGAAGCAGCGTCACCATCGGCCTGAGAAGTTCTTTGGATTTCCCCCCCTGGGAACATTAAGAAGCTAGAGCAGTTTATTTGGTCAGCTGATGAATAATCTGTTCTTGATACCTTATCTCCTTGAGCTGTTTATATTCTAAATGATCAGGATATGAAGACTTAACAACATCTCTTTGCATTTTAGCATTTCAGCTGCATTAAATCTGGTAATTATATAAGCCTCTTAACATCAAGACATTTGTGCATGATACTTCTTGTTTTCTTTACTCTTTCCCTTTGCTTTTCTGTCATTTTTTTTAAAAGATTAATAAATACAACAGAAAGGCTTCTGTTGCCTTTCAACAGAAAGTAAATTATGAGCAGAGCCGGTGTGTGGTTGTATTCTGTATTGAACATAATAGACTGTTGCCAATATCAGCCCTGGTAATGAAGCCTATCAGATATGCGATTGCTCATATATGGATGTTGAATGATGATAAGGTTTGTACATAGTGAGTGAATGGGCTATTATCTAAGTATGTATTGATGATATTATTAGGCAGTTGATTATACATATGTATTTGGGATTTTAAAAAAGATATTAACAGGAAAGTTGTAGGAATAAATGTCCCCCTTTGTTACAGCAGCCGGGGGGGGGGGGGGGGGCTTTCTAACAGCTGGACAATACTGACAATCCAAAAGAACATTACAGTAGAAGAAAACCTACTTGCAAGTCATGTGGTTGTCCAGATGGCTCAGGGTCCTTCGTCCAGCAGGTGACAGCATATTCAAAGCAGTTAAGCCAGTGTTCTAGGATTTATTACATACCTGAAGCATAATTGGAAAAATAAAGTCCCTAGTGAAACAGCTGGGAAAGAGAGCTGTAGGAGCCTGCTTCTGAAATTTCTGTTTCCAATTCACAAGTAAGCATAAGATAGGCAGACATCCAGACAGAGCCACTTGGGATTCATCCTCGATGAAAGATAAGGTTTAAATTTAATTGGTCAAACAATCTATAAAGAGTAGATCCACTGAAATCAGTGCAACCTGAATCAGCTTGAGATTCTTAAGTATGACTAAAACTGGATCCATCCTAACATAGTTTTAAGTACCAGTGAAACTTTAATAGATGTTGTATTTTATCACTAATAATGAAGACAAACTCTCAATTTTATATGCCACTCAAAATCCTTATTTAGCAGTGTGCTTCCTCTGTTGCTACAAAGATCTAATGGTTTTGAGGCAGGACTGCCTCACTCCACCAACCATCATCCCAGAGCTTCAAAAGGCAATGGAGGACTCAGCTGGAGAGGACTGCCTCACCCTACCCACCATCATGCCAGAGCCTCAAAAGGCAATGGAGGATTCAGCTAGAGTTCTCCACACAACATCATCCTAGAGCCTCAAAAGGCAATGGAGGACAGTTGGAGAGGACTGCCTCACCCCACCCACCATCATGCCAGAGCCTCAAAGGGCAATGGAGGACTCAGCTGGAGAGGACTGCCATTCAGGAATACACAATGTATTGTGTTTGTGTTAACTCAGAATGCTTTTGGTACATCAGCTGCTGTGTTTACTGGCGTGGGGTCTTTTCCTAGAGGTGTGGAAATGTACTACAAGCTGAAGAAGAAAGAGCTGTTTTTGAAGACAGCCCATTGTTTCTGATTGTCCTACAATAAGTGAATGCAGGCTAGTAGGGAGCCAATGTGGTGTAGCGGTTTGACCATTGGACTACGATACTGAAGACCAGGGTTTGAATCACCACTCAGCCATGGAAGCCCACTGGGTTACCTTGGACAAGTTACACTCCCTCAGCCTCCGAAGAAGGCCATGGCAAACTCGTTCTGGACAAATCTTGTCAAGAAAACCCCGTGATAGGTTCTCTTGAGCATCACCATAGATTTGAAACATCTTGAAGGCACTCAACAGCAACAACAATGGTGGCAATACATCAACCATTAGAAGCTGGGGACCATCTCTCTGTGGAACATGATGGAGAAGGTACCAAATGCCAGGATTAAATCTAATTTATATTATATTCAAGCTTAATTAGTACTGCTTAAGAATTCAGAGCACATATGGATTCACATTCCAAATATCATTGTAGGCTTCTGTGACTCACTGGTGAGTCTTAGATATATATTACAATATGCCACCATTGTGCTTCCTGGTGTAGGTGTTGATTCATACTTGCCCTGTGTATATGGGTTTGGATGTTTCCAGCAGACCTCGCTCTGTGTTCCCCTGTGAGAATATTGCTTAATGACTGCTTCCCCCCTCCCCACCATTATGATTATGCAGATAGGAAGGTCTGATTATGTTGCTCTTTATGTTGATTACTGGCATTATAAGATTTTTTTATTTTTTTGCATATAGCAATATCAAGTATTTGCCACCTGCCAAGTGTCAGCTCTTGGCGCAGCGTGGAGGATTAACTTTACAGGGAAAGCATTGATTCAAGGCAAAAAACAATTTGTGTAAATTATGTTTTATATGATGGCAGTGCAAGCTGGCGACCCTTCCAATCTGACTGATTTGTTTTCAACGTGGGCATAGTGGGACTGTACACAATTATTCTCACTAGGTCAGCGCAAAAGGGTAATTTTTATACAAATGTAGATTCAAATCTGATTGAGTGTGTGGGAGATGTAAGCCCTACCAATCAAAGCAAACTGAGAGGTGGAATGTTTTTAAAGTCTCAGAGTGCAAGAGTGTGTACTCTGTTGTTAAAATATCCCTCATTCAGGCAGTGCAGGAAAATAATGATTAGCACTAGCTTGGTCCACTTAATCTATTTCATTTTCAAGGGCCCTTCCCCGTTGGAGTTTGTGCTGAAAAATATCTGGTGCTGAGCTTTGAGCTTGTCTGGAAGGCTCAGCCTCTGACCTGAAAGATCACTAATTTGAGACAGACAAAAGCCAGTTTTATTTTCTCAGGGAGTGTGTTGTGCATGTTCTTAAAGCATCGGTTGTGTGTCATCCCAGGAAGCTAGTGGAAACTGAAACTAAATGGAGATTAAAGCCAGATATTGTACTTTTTAAAGAATGATATTTTCTTCACTCAGTTAAAAGATATTTAAGCCAATCTTTAGTAAAACTTGTGAAAGCTGTGTACTACAAGAGTGAAAACATCAGAATCAATGAGAATTTAAGAAAACAACCAAAATGAAATGAAATAAAATAAAATAAAATAAAGGTCACATAATCATTTACTAAAACGGATGAAACTACCACTCATCAGTTCACATAAGCTACAGAGTGTCCTTGGTATCCACTGGGGTTTGGTTCCAGTACTCTTCCCCACCACCCTGGTATCAAAATGGATGTCCCAAGTCCCATTATATACAATGACATAATAAAATGGTGTCCCTTCTATAAAATGGCAAAATCAAGGTTTGCTTTTTGGATTTTTTTTGGGAGGGGTGATGGTTTAATCCGTGGATACTGGGGGCCATATGTACTGGAAGGTCTGGCCAAATTAAATATTTCCATTGGTATTACAATGACATCAGAATGGGCACCAGTGCTTTCCACAAACATGATGCCATGTTAAATTTCTGTCTCTCATTCCAGTCTTCAGCATTGTAATTTGAAGTGGTAGAGTGATCCAAGATGAGAGCTTCAGATGCTGAACACTGTGTTCGGCCAGTTCACATGATGGCATGTTGTCTTTTAGATACATAGGCGGGTTACAGACCGCCATTAAAGTACAGACTCAGTCCGTACTAGGGTTAGGAAGGTGCGGTGCTTCCGCACCCCCTAACCCTAGTACGGACTGAGTCCGTACA